>NW_020526203.1:0-205691 GCF_003368295.1 Carassius auratus
TGTCTCGCCACAGCAAGAGAAGTTGTTGTAACTCAGGCATAAAATGTTCGATCTTCCCCATACTTCACATGTTCGATAAGAGTCCTTCCCTAAACACATCTGAAGGCCAATATTCCATTAAAATGATAGCACCACCTGCTGGCAACAGGAAGATTGGAACTTATATGGAATATAATTTGATATATTCCAATTATATTTATGACTTTAAATGCATATTTCTCACCGTTCAACATTTTTACTAATGCCACTCGCTGGCGGGGAGCCCGGGTGCGAGGGCCCGTTCATCGCTGCTTGCAGCTTTAATTATTATTATTATTATACTTCTCCAAAATGAATCGCATTTTTGAGGGCCTAAACATACTCAAAAAGTCATGAAACTTTGCACACACCTCAGAACTGGCGAAAATTTACATCTGATATGGGTTTCAGAAGTGGGTGTGGCAAAATGGCTCGACAGCGCCACCTATACACGTTCAACGGTGTGCGCCTCGAGCTATGTTTCACGTACATGTATGAAAATCGGTACACATGTGTAACTCTCCGGTACCTACAAAAAAGTCTCTTAGAGCAAAATTCTAAAACCCAACAGGAAGTCGGTTATTTTTAATATTATGAGCAAATTTTGTGTAATTTTTGCCATTTCCATGCGTTGTATTCTAACGAACTCCTCCTAGAGACTTATTCAGATCAACACCAAGTTTGGTATTCCTAATCTAAAGGCCTTTGCGATGTTAAATTGCGAAGATTTTGAGTTTTCGTCGAAGGGCGTGTCAGTGGCGGCCTGGCGAATTTCGATGATTCGCCATGAAAAATGAAGTTGCTATAACTCAGACATACAATGTCCAATCTGCCCCAAACTTCACATGGTTGATAAGACTCTGAAACTGAATAGATTGACGTGCCCATATTCAGTTATATTCATAGCGCCACCTATTGGCAACAGGAAGTGTCATATTTTACGCTGCGAAGAACTACTCCTAGAAATTTTATGACATCAATGTCTTTTTTGTGGTCAGTCTAATCTAAAGGCCTGTACGATGTTAAATTGTGAAGATCTTGAATTTTCGTTAAAGGGCGTGTCCATGGTGTCATGTCAAAGTTCGATGTCTCGCCATGGGAGTAGAAGTTGTTGTAACTCAGGCATAAAATATCAGATCTTGCCCAAACTTCACATGTTTGATAAGAGTACTGACCTGCACACATCTGGAGGCTAATATTCCATTCGGTGTGGCAAAATGGCTCGATAGCGCCACCTATACATTTTCAATGGAGTGCGCCTCGAGCTACATGTCATGTACATGTACGAAAATCGGTAAACATATGTAACACACCAATAGCTACAAAAAAGTCTCTTGGTACGAAATCCGAATCCCAACAGGAAGTCGGTTATTTTTAATTTCCCCTGCAGAATTGGTGTTGTTTTTGTCATTTTCAGGGGTTGTATTTTAACGAACTCCTCCTAGAGATTTATTCAGATCAACACCAAACTTGGTCAGTGTAATCTAAAGCCCTTTGCGATGTTAAATTGCAAAGGAATTGAGGTTTTGTTAAAGGGCGTGTCCATGGCGGCCTGACAAATTTTGATGATTCGCCATGAAAAATGATGGTGCTATAACTCACACATACAATGTCCAATCTGCCCCAAACTTCACATGTTTGATAAGACTCTTCACCTGAACAGATCTACATGCCAATATTCAGTTATAGTCATAGCGCCACCTATTGGCAACTGGAAGTGACATATTTTACACTGTGACAAACTACTCCTAGAAATTTTATGACATCAATGTCTTTTTTGTGGTCAGTCTAATCTAAAGACCTGTGTGATGTTTAGTTGTGAAGATCTTGAGTTTTTGTTAAAAGCAATGTCCATGGCGCCATGACGAAGTTCGATGTCTCGCCATGGGAATAAAAGATGTTATAACTCAGGCATAAAATGTCCGATCTCGCCCAAACTTCACATGTGTGATAAGGGTCCTGGCTTGAACACATCTGAAGGCCAATATTCCATTATAACGATAGCGCCACCTGCTGGCAACAGGAAGATTGGCACACATATGGAATAAACTTTGATATATTGCACTTATATTTATGAGTTTAAATGCATATTTCTCAACGTTCACCTTTTTACTAAAGCCACACGATGGCGGTGAGCCCGGGTGCGAGGGCCCATTCATCGCTGCTTGCAGCTTTATTTAGGGCCCAAGCACCGATGGTGTGAGGACCCTCTTGGAATTGCTCCGTTTATTAGGGCCCGAGCACCGATGGTGTGAGGACCCTCTTGGAATTGCTCCGTTTATTATTATTATTATTATTATTATTATACTTCTCCAAAATGAATCGCATTTTTGAGGGCCTAAACATACTCAAAAAGTCATGAAACTTTGCACACACCTCAGAACTGGCGAAAATTTACATCTGATATGAGTTTCAGAAGTGGGTGTGGCAAAATGGCTCGACAGCGCCACCTATACACGTTCAATGGTGTGCGCCTCGAGCTATGTTTCACGTACATGTATGAAAATCGGTACACATGTGTAACTCTCCAGTACCTACAAAAAAGTCTCTTAGAGCAAAATTCTAAACCCAACAGGAAGTCGGTTATTTTTTATATTATGAGCAAATTTTGTGTCATTTTTGCCATTTCCATGCGTTGTATTTTAACGAACTCCTCCTAGAGACTTATTCAGATCAACACCAAGTTTGGTATGCCTAATCTAAAGGACTTTGCGATGTTAAATTGCGAAGATTTTGAGTTTTCGTTGAAGGGCGTATCAGTGGCGGCCTGGCGAATTTCGATGATTCGCCATGAAAAATGAAGTTGCTATAACTCCCTGAAGGCCAATATTCCATTATAATGATAGCACCACCTGCTGGCACCAGGAAGACTGGCACATATGTGGAATAAATGTTGATATTTTCCACTTATATTTATGAGTTTGAATGCATATTTCTCACCGTTCACCAATTTACTAAAGCCACTCGCTGCCGGTGAGCCCGGGTGCGAGGGCCCGTTCATCGCTGCTTGCAGCTTTAATTAGGGCCCGAGCACCGATGGTGTGAGGACCCTCTTGTTTCTGTGTCGTTTATTATTATTATTATTATTATTATTATTATTATTTTTCTGAAACTTTCTCGAAAAGTCATGAAACTTGGCACACACGTCAGAAATGGCAAAAGTTTAGGTATGCAATGGTTTGCTAAGGTGGGTGTGGCAAAATGGCTCGACAGCGCCACCTATAAATTTTCAACGAAGTGCATCTTGAGCTACGTTTCACGTACTTGTATGAAAATTGGTACACACATGTAACACACCAATATCTACAAAAAAGTATATTGGTACGAAATCCAAATCCCAACAGGAAGTCAGTTATTATTTTTTTTCTCATCAAAAATGTTGTCGTTTTTGCCATTTTCGGGGGTTGTACTTTAACGAAATCCTCCTAGACATTTATTCAGATCAACACCAAAGTTTGTCAGTGTAATCTAAAGGCCTTTGCGATGTTAAATTGTGAAGATCTAGAGTTTTCGTTTAAGGGCGTGCCCGTGGCGGCCTGGCGAATTTTGATGATTCGCCATGAAAAATGAAGTTGCTATAACTCAGACATAAAATGTCCAATCTGCAACAAACTTCACATGTTTGATAAGACTCCTGACCTCAACAGATCAACATTCCCAAATTTAGTTATAGTCATAGCGCCACCTGCTGGCAACAGGAAGTGAATGCTTTATTCTGCAATGAACTACTCCTAGAAAACTAATAAAATCAAAATTGTGTTATGGTCAGTTTAATCTAAAGGCCTTTGCGATAGTGAATTGTGAATATCTTGAGTTTTCGATAAAGGGCGTGTCCTTGGCGACGTGACAAAGTTTGATGTCTCGCCATGGGAATAAAATTTGTAACTCAGGCATAAAATGTCCGATCTTCCCCAAACTTCATATGTGTGATAAGAATCCTGGCCTGAACACATCTGTGGGCCAATATTCCATCGGGTGTGGCAAAATGGCTCGATAGCGCCACCTATACACATTCAATGGAATGCGCCTCGAGCTATGTTTCACATACATGTACAAACATTGGTACACACATGTAACACACCAATACCTACAAAAAAGTATCTTGGTACGAAATCCGAATCCCAACAGGAAGTCGGTTATTTTGAATTTTCCCGGCAAAATTGGTGTTGTTTTTGCCATTTTCAGGGGTTGTACTTTAACGAACTCCTCCTAGAGATTTATGCAGATCAACACCAAACTTGGTCAGTGTAATCTTAAGCCCTTTGCAATGTTCAATTGCGAAGATCTTGAGGTTTCGTTAAAGGGCGTGTCCATGGCAGCCTGACAAATTTCGATGTTTGGCCTTGAAAAAGGAAGTTGCTGTAACTCAGACATACAATGTCCAATCTGCCCCAAACTTCACTTGGTAGATAACACTTCTTCCCTTAACAGATCTACATGCCCATATTCACTTATAGTCATAGCGCCACCTGCTGGCAACAGGAAGTGTCATGTTTTACGCTGCAAAGAACTACTTCAAGAAATTTAATGACATCAACATTTTATTTTAGTCACTCTAATCTAAAGGTCTTTGCAATTTTAAATTGTGGAGATCTTGAGATTTTGTTAAAGGGCGTGTCCATGGTGACGTGACAAAATTTGATGTATCATAATAGGAAGAGAAGTTGTTTTAACTCAGGCATAAAATGTTCGATATTCCCCAAACTTCACGTTCGATAAGACTCCTGGCCTGAACACATCTGAAGGCCAATATTCCATTATAATGATAGCGCCACCTGTTGGCAACAGGAAAACTGGGACATATAAATGACTTTGACATATTCCACTTATATTAACAATTTGAAATGCATATTTCTCACCGTTCACCTGTTTACTAAAGCCACACCATGGCGGTGAGCCCGGGTGCGAGGGCCCGTTCATCGCTGCTTGCAGCTTTAATTCTTCTTCTTCTTCTTCTTCTTCTTCTTCTTCTTCTTCTTCTCCCGAATGAATCGCATTTTTGAGGGCTTTAACATGCTCAAAAAGTCATGAAACTTTGCACACGCGTCAAACCTGGTGAAAATTTTCGTCTGATATAGGATTCAGAAGAGGGTGTGGCAAAATGGCTCGACAGCGCCACCTATACCAAGAAAATCAACAGCCTTCCGGCTATGTTTCACGTACATGCACGAAAATTGGCACACATATGTAACACACCAATACCTACAAAAAAGACTCTTGGAGCAAAATTCTAAACCCAACAGGAAGTCGGTTATTTTTAATATTATGAGCAAATTTTGTGTAATTTTGGTCATTTCCATATGTTGTATTTTAACAAACTCCTCCTAGAGATTTCTTCAAATCAACACCAAATTTGGTATGCCTAATCTAAAGGCCTTTGCGATGTTAAATTGCGAAGATCTTGAGTTTTCGTCGAAGGGCGTGTCCGTGGCGGCCTGGCGAATTTCGATGATTCGCCATGAAAAATGAAGTTGCTATAACTCACACATACAATGTCCAATCTGCCCCAAACTTCACATGTTTGATGAGACTCCGAACCTGAACAGATTGACATGCCCATATTCAGTTATAGTCAAAGCGCCTCCTATTGGCAACAGGAAGTGACATATTTTACGCTGCGACGAACTACTCCTAGAAATTTTATGACATCAATGTCTTTTTTGTGGTCAGTCTAATCTAAAGGCCTGTGCGATGTTCAGTTGTGAAGATCTTGAGTTTTCGTTAAAAGGCTTGTTCATGGCGCCGCGACGAAGTTCGATGTCTCGCCATGGGAATAAAAGATGTTATAACTCAGGCATAAAATGTCTGATCTTCCCCAAACTTCACATGTGTGATAAGAGTCCTGTCCTGAACAGATCTGCAGGCCAATATTCCACCGGGTGTGGCAGAATGGCTCTATAGCGCCACCTATACACTTTCAACGGAGTGCGCCTCGAGCTATGTTTCACGTACATGTACAAAAATTGGTACACGCATGTAACACTCCAAAACCTACAAAAAAGTCTCTTGGTACGAAATCCGGATCCCAACAGGAAGTCGGTTATTTTGAATTTTCCCTTCAAAATTGGTGTTGTTTTTGCCATTTTCAGGGGTTGTACTTTAACGAACTCCTCCAAGAGATTTATTCAGATCAACACCAAACTTGGTCAGTGTAATCTAAAGCCCTTTGCAATAATAAATTGCGAAGGACTTGAGGTTTCGTTAAAGGGCGGGTCCATGGCAGCCTGACAAATTTCGATGTTTCGCCATGAAAAAGGAAGTGGCTGTAACTCAGACATACAATGTCCAATCTGCCCCAAACTTCACATGTTGGATAAGACTCTTGACCTGAACAGATCTACATGCCAATATTCAGTTATAGTCATAGCGCCACCTGCTGGCAACAGGAATTGACATGTTTCAAGCTGCGACAAACTACACCTAGAATTGTTTTGAAATTAATGTATTTTTTGTAGTCAATCTAATCTAAAGGCCTGTGCAATGTTAACTTGTGGAGACCTTGAGTTTTTGTTAAAGGGCGTGTCCATGGCGTCATGACAAATGTTGATGTCTCGCCACAGCAAGAGAATTTGTTGTAACTCAGGCATAATTTGTTCGCTCTTCCCCGAACTTCACATCTTTGATAAGAGTCCTGCCCTGAACACATCTGAAGGCCAATAGTCCATTATAATGAGAGCACCACCTGCTGGCAACACGAAGATTGGCACAAATATGGAGTAAACTTTGATATATTCCACTTATATTTATGAGTTTAAATGCATGTTTCTCACCGTTCACCTATTTACTAAAGCCACTCCCTGCCAGTGAGCCCGGGTGGGAGGGCCCGTTCATCGCTGCTTGCAGCTTTAACCCTCTGGGGACGGATTAGGCGGTACCGCCCAAAATGGCATACTTTTACAAATGTGTAGTTATCTCAAAAACTATTAATGCTAGAGAGATGCGGGTTTTTTTGCCGTCTTCCTCAGATTCCGCTGAAAACAGCGGTGTCCAGTTTGTATATTAAACACTTCCCTTATTGCGCAATACCACTGCGTAAACAGGCCAATGAAAAAGATTGTGCTAGGCAGATTCAACACGCAACAGCCAATGGAAAAATTGCCGCTGGGAGGAGTCTTTTTCTAACCCAATCAGAGGAAGGTTATGTCTTCTAGCGATTCAGAGGACTCTGTAGCTCTGCTGTAGCCTTGTAAAAGCTGGCTGGACTAAAGTAAAAGACATGTAATCAATAAGCGTTCAGAGAATCAGCATCAGGGTGGAGAAAGCAGAACGCGATCGGAGTATTAGCGAGCACAAAGAGCTAAATTCGAGCGATCGGAGAATCAGCATCACGTGGAGATAGCAGAAAGTGTGTTAGCGAGCACAAAGAGATCAATTCGAGAGAGATACAGCATTATTACACAATTGTTTTATCAAAATGGCAAGCAGTAAAAGATTTACGGCAGAACAAGCTCTGGAACAATTACTGGAAAGGCCTGGAGAGGCCTTGCTTTGCTCACTGGCATGCCTTGGACTGTTTTTTAAAAAAGTTAATTATTTAATTGTTCTTTACACATTTGATTAAACAATAACACATTTCTGTCAAGCAAAGAGTTTGAAAAAATATATTTTCTTTGTTCAAAAACTGTTCTATATTGTGTGTTTTTCAGTAATAAATGACAAATATCTAATTTTCGTTTTTGAAAGGCTCTAGTTTATTGTAAAATTTTTCACTCATACTTCCTTTATATAAACATATTGCATGCATGCTTATGGTAGCTTAGGGTCTTCTGAATCCATAGATACCAAACACAGGGTGTTTCATCTCCTTTACATATGATTTATAAGCCCAAATATAAAAATAGAGAAAACAGACCAAAAAGGGCTTATACCCCAAAATAAAAAAAACCGCCTAGGACTGTTTGTAAATAAAGTTAATTATTTAATTGATCTTTACACATTTGATTGAACATTAACCCATTTCTGTCAAGCAAAGAGTTTGAAAAATATATTTTTGGGTCAAAAACTTTTAACTATTGTTGTGTGAGGTAGGATTTTCAGTAATAAATGACAAAAATCTCATTTTCGTCTTTGAAATTCTCTAGTTTATTGTAAAATTTTTCACTCATACTTCCTTTATAGACATATTGCATGCATGCTTATGGTAGCTTAGGGTCTTCTGAATCCATTGATACCAAATACATGGTGGTCCATCCTCATTACATATGGTTTATAAGCCGAAATGTAAAAATAGAGAAAACGGACCAAAAAGGGCTTAGTCCCCTAAGGGTTAATTAGGGCTCAAGCCTGGAGGGCGAGAGCCCTATTGTTTTCCTTAGGATTATTTTTTATTATTATTTTTTTTTTTCTAACGTTTCGGGGGCTTTTGCATGCTCGAAAACTCTTGAAAATTGGCACACACCTTGGAACCTGCGACCATTAGGGCTGGGCAGAGACAGATACACGGGTGTGGCACAGGGGCTCTACAGCGCCCCCTGGAATACTGAGGGCCATATATCATACATACTTGTATGTAGACACACGAAACTCGGTACACATATAGAACTCATCAATACAAACAACTTTCGTACTGCATGTCATAGGCTCCGCCCAACAGGAAGTTGGTTATTTAGGGTTTAGTATTCATATTTTTCGTCAAAGTTGTGGGGGCTTTTGGGGTCCTTAACATACTCAAAAACTCTTGAAAATTTGTGACCCGGGCGTGGCACAGGGGCTCTACGGCGCCCCCTGGATCACAGTCAGAAATGTTGATGTATAGCTCACACATACTCACACATATTCATATGAAACTCAGTACACATATAGATCTCATAGTGCCGAACATCTTTCGTATTGCATGTCATAGGCTCCGCCCAACAGGGAGTCAGCTATTTAGAGTTATGTAAAAAGTGCATGCTCTGGAATTTGAAATACTTGTCATAGGTTTTTTTTGCCGATTGCCACCAAACTCGGTCAACGTGATCTCAAGACATTGGGGATGAAAAACTGCCAGGGGATTTTTGATATCTCGAATGGAATTATGGCGAGAAATGAGAAACAGGAAGTGTCTAATACCATCCACATACATTTCCTGATTTTAATCAAACTTCATCAGATTATTCATTGTATGATGTCGATTGCATATATGTGACTATTAGGAGTCAAAGTTATAGCGCCACCAACTGGCAGCAGGAAGTGTGTCATTTTCAAAATGATTAGAAATTCAGCATCTTATTATTACTCGATTTGCTTCAAACTTCATCAGATTAATGTTAAAACACAGCCGATATAAATCTGCTGGGGGGATATTGATATCTAAAAATATTGTTGCCGTGGCAACATGTCAAACTGGAATACTTCTCAGGTGATTTTGAGGCATATAACATGCTTAGAATTTCATCAAACTCAGAACACATATCAGTATTAGTGACAGCTAGACACTGGCAAAAGTTCATAAGAGGGCATGGAAGAGGCACTCTATAGCGCCACCTTTTGTCAAAAGAGGGGGGGTTAGTTTTAGCTACAGACACCAAACTCAGTACAAAAATTGTTCTTATCAAGACGGAAAACTTTCTAATTCACAGTCATCAGCTACGACCAACAGGAAGTTGGCTATTTTGATTTGAATGTGGATTTTTTTTTTACATTTAGCTGTGAATTAATGCATACTGCTCAGAGGAGAGTAACACTATACACACCAAACTTTGTCTACATGTTGAAAAAACATTGAGGAACCTAAATTGTGAATGGGTTTTGGATAGTTTGGATGGTTTTGTCGTGGTGATTTTTTTAAATGACAGTAAAAATGGAATTATAAATTTTCCTGCATTTTTAAATTCCAAACACTTCAAAACCTTTTTTCATACAGAAAAAAAGTCATTCTGAGGAAATATGCATAGTTTCATTACTTTACAACACTGTATGGATAACAGAAAAATTAAAAAACTGTCAGAAATCTCATCTCACTCTGTCCCTCTGGTTTGAGTGTGTGTGCTTAGACTTCCATTGTCTGAGAGAAAATGTGCCCCTAGGTGCAATTCCCGGACTAAAAAAGGGAGGAGACTCTCTTTTGGTTTCACTTTTAAATCGGTTAAAATACAAATAAATACTTGGATTTAATTCACACTGACAAGCTAAACCAACATATATGATTATTATCAGGTCAGGGCTCATTAATAATTGATGTGTGGTCAGTGATACATGAGAAACACGAGAGATGAATCACCGCTCTGAGCAAGAGCGTGTGGAATGATGAGCTCAGAAAAAACGAGTTTATTCTTGTTTTATAGCTATTAAAAATAAAGTATTGCAGCGATATCACACAATTCACCAATTAGAACACACCAAGAGCTAAATTAAGATGTTTTTGAACTGTTTGTGAAAATTAAATATTTGCGGCTGCCTATCTGAAATCACTGCCTCAGATCAGTGCGCACAGTGTCACAAGTTCAAAACAAACAAATTTATTCTTGTTTAAGAGCTTTTTAAAATAAATTATTGCCATAAATGCACACAATACACCCATTATAACACAACACGAGCTAAATACAGGTGTTTGTGACCCGTTTATGTGCGCAAGACTATTTGAAAGCGCGACTGGCAGAATAACATATATCTCTGGAGCTGCAGGATTCTGCCTTTCGTCGTAAGAACGAACACATCACGGACAAGATTATTTCAAAATACATAATAGCATGGCTAATATAAACGAAAACAGCCACGTGAACATAAACTGTTGAGAAATAAATCTGAAGTGGATCTACTGGATTTTAATATTAAGTGACCGCATATACCAGCTGTTTCTGTCTTCAATTTTAATCTATATAAAAAATTAAACTCATTTATCTTGGCTGCTTTTTTAATGTGTGTACGTATTTATTTATTATTTTGCTCTAACAAGACTTAATCTATATTTAATTAAATCAATTACATTTTATTTTACATTTGATTTGTCCATTTCTGCATCTAAACGCCTAAAAACCTAAAACATGCTCTATTATACTATTGTTAGCAATTTCTTTATCGTCCAATTTATCTGGTGTACACACTTTTATTTTCATAATAAACTTGTTTGTTAGATTATACACAGTTACAGTGGGCTATAATAAATATTAACAGGTTTTATTCAAGCTGTTTAGAATGATTGCCTTAGGCTAATTTTTTTAAATGTAAATCCAAAAATGTTTTTTTTTAAATGAATAAAAAACATTGGAAAAGAATAACTGTTGTACTTTTTTATACATTTTGTATAATTTCATAGTTTATGCATTATAGGTTTAAAAACAAATAAATTTAGCCACTCACATAGAAATCTTAGGCCTTATCCTTTTCTGACAGTTTTAGGGATTTTTAAAAATCCTAAAAAACCTTATTTGTGCTGCAAATAATAATTTCAAATTAATTTGATACTGACCTCTGTCATCCTGTGACATGATATTTATTTGAATTTACATAATCTCATGGATGTAACAGTAAATCTGTTCAGCTCACAGATCAAGACTAAGCTGTAATGCAAGCAGAACTTTCACAAATGCTTGTAGGTCAATAAAATCATTACAAAACACTTACAAATCATTTAAGGGATTTGATAACACTGTAAAATAATGTCTAATTTGTTAACATTAGCAAATGCATTGATAACACTTTATAATAACTGCACTCATTAGTAAATAGTCAGTTCATGCTTTACAAAGCCTTGTCCCAATGTCAATAGTCAGTAATAAGCAGTTTATAAATACAGCTATAAATAGCTTGTTCTTGGTTTATAAGCACATTTATTAAAAAGGAGAGTAAAGGGTCAGTTATCTTCCTATGAAAAATAAAAAAAAAATAAAAATAAACAAACAACAACACAGATTGATACAGAACTCGTTATTGTGGATTTATGATAAACTCAGCCTGTAAATGAATTCATACTCCTCCAAGAAGACACAAGTAGTTCACACCAAACTTTTTTAACATGAAGCCATACTGAAGATGTTAAATTGCGAATGGGTTTAGGATACCTTAAATGGTGTGGCCATAGCGATTTATTAAAGTAACATTAAAAAATACAATAGTTATTTTACTATATCTTTAAAATTTTTAATTCCAACTCTTCATAATTTTTTATATACGTAGAAGTCATCATTTGAAAGAAGCACAGTAAGTTTCATAGCTTTATCATTTTCAAGAGCCAGCATAAAATTAAAACTATCATAACATATAAACCAATTCTTAGTACCAATAATGGCCACCAGATGGAGATATAGGATTACTTTTAAATAATTATTGTAGAAACAAGTATGATTTAAATCATTTATAGAAATCTTTCAAAGAAAAATAATATGAATTTTATGTATTTTACTGATAAAATGACCCTCACTTAATTAGAATAACAAGCTGAAGTATTGTGAACTGTATATTAAGAATAATTCTTTATAGGCTTCAATGGACAGATACGTTTTGAGTGACTCTTGAAGGTTCAGCACCACATCCTCTTTTACCACTGTTTAAAGAACTAATTTTACAGAACAGGTGCGGATGAATTTTGAATAGCTTGAATGGTTTTGTTATGGTGATTTTTTGAAATAACAGTAAAAAAGTAACCAGTAAATGTCTTTTATTTTTTTTAAGTGCAGCTTCTAAACACTTTAAAAAATGTACACATAGAAGACAAGTCATTCTGAGGAAATATGCATAGTTTCATGACTATACAACACTATATGGATGATAGAAAATTAAAAAACTATCATACATCTGATGTCACTCTGTCCCTCTGTCACTGTGGGTAATGTGTGTGTGTGTGTGTGTGTGTGTGTTAAGTGAATTAGGTGTGAAACTATCAGGGAGCATTTAGTCTCCAGCGCCAACATTTTACAGAACTGCCACTTTCCTGGAGTCTCAGAATTACAATGTGTCAGGTTCTGAGAGATCTAAGATTCCAAAAAATTATTTAATTAGAATACCATGAAGTATTGTGAAATACTATATATTAAGACTTTATATATAAGCTTTATGAACCGATTAGAGTGACTCGTGAAGGACCAGCACCACCTCCTCTTGTCGATGGTTTGAGGAAGATATCTTCCAGAATCCGGGATTAAGATTTAGGAGCTCATTTTTTATTCCACCTCCTTTCCTGAAGGTCTGTCTTGCAGAATTGACTAAAAATGAATCTTCACATTAATTCCTAATTATTTTGCAATTATTTTTTTCAGTTCTTCTTGACCTGTTTTTTCTTCTTCTTCTTTTCTGACCTCATGACCCAGTCAGCATTTTTGTACAATGGTCAAGTCTTAACTTATCCATTTCTGTATTGCATTTGTGTTTGATATTTCTCATGGGTATTTCATAATTTTCGACTTTGAGTTAAAACAGTTTGAGTTAAAACTCTTTTTTAGCGCATTTCATCTGTAAAAGAAAACATGCCTAATAATTCTGCACACATGAATATAAGGAGTTTTTCTCTTCCAGCTTTCCTGGACTATTGTATAGCACTCATAAATGATTAAATAAAAAATAATGGTAGTTATTAAGATTGATATGGTTTGGAATTGGTAAAATGTGCTTGGAAAAAAAATCACAATAAAACAATGTTTTGATGTTTAAGTTTGGAATATTAACTGACATGAATGAATGCTATATAAATATTGTTCATGTTAACATAATGTTTATGAATGAAATCTTATTGTAAAGTGTTACTATATATATATATATATATATATATATATGTTGTTCTGTGAATGTGATTTTAAAGTCTAGATGATTCGGATTAACCCTTTAACTGCAATATCCTTTAAAACCTCACTGCCAGAGGGATATTGTGAATGCATGTGCCCGCTGGGCACAGTTTACCTGATGCCACCGGGGTGGCGATGGCATTGGTGGCTTGAGCCCGCCATCGCTGCTTGCAGCTATATTTATTATTATTATTATTCTCCAAAATGAAATCGCATTTTTGAGGGCCTAAACATACTCAAAAAGTCATGAAACTTTGCACACACCTCAGAACCGGCGAAAATTTACGTCTGATATGGGTTTCAGAAGTGGGTGTGGCAAAATAGCTCGACAGCGCCACCTATACACTTTCAACGGTGTGCGCCTCGAGCTATGTTTCACGTACATGTATGAAAATCGGTACACATATATAACACACCAATAGCTACAAAAAAGTCTCCGGTACAAAATCCGAATCCCAACAGGAAGTCGGTTATTTTTAATAATATGAGCAAATTTTTGTATTTTAACGAACTCCTCCTAGAGACTTATTCAGATCAACACCAAATTTGGTATGCCTAATCTAAAGGCGTTTTCAATGTTAAATTGCGAAGATTTTGAGTTTTCGTCGAAGGGCGTGTCAGTGGCGGCCTGGCGAATTTCGATGATTCGCCATGAAAAATGAAGTTGCTATAACTCAGACATACAATGTCCAATCTGCCCCAAAATTCACATGGTTGATAAGACTCTGGAACTGAACAGATTGACATGCCCATATTCAGTTATAGTCATAGCGCCACCTATTGGCAACAGGAAGTGTCATATTTTATGCTGCGAAGAACTACTCCTAGAAATTTTATGACATCAATGTCTTTTTTGTGGTCAGTCTAATCTAAAGGCCTGTGCAATGTTAAATTGTGAAGATCTTGAGTTTTCGTTAAAGGGCGTGTCCATGGTGCCATGACAAAGTTCGATGTCTCGCCATGGGAGTAGAAGTTGTTGTAACTCAGGCATAAAATATCCGATCTTGCCCAAACTTCACATGTTTGATAAGAGTACTGACCTGCCAACATCTGGAGGCCAATATTCCATTGGGTGTGGCAAAATGGCTCCATAGCGCCACCTATACCCATTCAATGGAGTGCGCCTCGAGCTACGTGTCACGTACATCTACGAAAATCAGTGCACATATGTAACACACCAATAGCTGCAAAAAAGTCTCTTGGTACGAAATCCGAATCGCAACAGAAAGTCGGTTATTTTGCATTTTCCCTGCAAAATTGGTGTTGTTTTTGCCATTTTCAGGGGTTGTACTTTAACGAACTCCTCCTAGAGATTTATTCAGATCAACACCAAACTTGGTCAGTGTAATCTTAAGCCCTTTGCAATGTTAAATTGCGAAGCTTTTGAGTTTTCGTTGAAGGGCCTGTGTGTGGCGGCCTGGCGAATTTCGATGATTCGCCATGAAACAGGAAGTTACAATGACCAATCTGCCCCAAACTTCACATGTTTGATGAGACTCCTGACATGAACAGTTTGACACGACCATATTCAGTTATAGTCATAGCGCCACCTATTGGCAACAGGAAGTGTCATATTTTATGCTGCGAAGAACTACTCCTAGAAATTTTATGACATCAATGTCTTTTTTGTGGATGAGCAAGGATATTTTTTCTTGAAACCCTACCGAACACCATGTGGTGATGTAGGGGCTCTTTAAATATATATATATATATATATATATATATATATTTATCAGTGTTGGGTGTAACGCGTTACAAAGTAACGCGTTACTGTAATAATATTACTTTTTTCAGTAACTAGTAGTGTAAGGCATTACTCGTCTGAAAATGGTAATATTATTACAGTTTTCCCAAGCTAGTTACTTGCGTTACATTTGCCAGTAGCACCTTCATCACACACAAGGCACACAACACAGAGAACAGAAGGGAAGGGAAGGAGGGCGTGAATGGAACAGTGATTGGTCTGGGTTTGGCACGAGGTATCATTTACCATCACTGATTGGTCGACAGCCGGCAGCAGAGCGGCACGCTCAGACAGATGGGGAAAAATGGAAGCGTCAACAACGGCAAGCTCTTTTTCAGAGGAAGGTTCCCAGCAACAGAAAGCTAGTTTCGACGGGTGGAGATTCAGTAATTATTTTGTAGGAGTGCTCCGATCACGATCGGCCGCTCGTTAATGCGCATCTCAGTAAAGCCGGTTCTCTAAAGCGGTTTATTCCATCAGGTGCGTGAACCATATGTTCATACAACCGTGCCAATAAACGCTGAAAATGAACTGGATTTGCGCATCTTCTCAGTTAATAACGGCTCTGTGTAGTAACAGCTGCTCTATGTGAAATCACGCACCTGATGGAATTAACCGCTGATTAGAGAACAGGTGTACTGACGAGCAGTAATATAAGTGAGTTGTGTAACAGTGATTTATGTGACTTCAATTATTTCTTATTAAACTGAAATCGAAAAGTAAAAACTATTTTTTGGAAAAACCACATCCTGGTGTTAGTCTTCATATGCTGCTGAATAGTGTTAACACGGATATAGAAAAATAAGGAGTGCAAGAGATTGATTCCTAATGTCAGTTTATTTTTAATTAATACTACAGTAGTTCGGTTCCCTTTACATCTTTAACTACCCGTTAATTTATCAATTGAATGGGTGACCTATCCTCATTAATAGAGCAAACATTTGCCCCCCCCCCCGAGAGAATTGGCAGGAGCCGCCACTGATAAAGACCCTAAAGAACACTCCTCCTTTGTATGTTCTCCCTCCATCTGATGCATCTCAGGCAATCATAGAGTAATTAAGAAAAAAAGATGTAACTAGTAATATAACTAGTAATATAACTAGTTACTTTCTCCAGGGAGTAATAAAGTAAAGTAAGGCATTACTATTTTTGAGAGTAATATGTAATATGTAATATATTACTTTTTTGAGTAACTAGCCCCAACACTGATATTTATATATGTATATATATATATATATATATATATATATATATATATATATTTATATATATATATATATATATATATATTTATATATATATATATATATATCTATATAAATATATATATATCTATATATCTATATATATATATATATATCTATATATCTATATATATATATATATATCTATATATATATATATATATAAATATATATAAATATATATATAAATAAATATATATATATATATATATATATATATATATAAATATATATAAATATATATATAAATAAATATATATATATATATATATATATATATATATATATATATAAATATATATATATATAGATATATATATATATATATATATATATATATATATAAATATATATATATATATATATAAATATATATATAAATAAATATATATATATATATATATATATATATATATATATATATATATATATATATATATATATAGAGGAATTGAACAGACAGGGGTTTTAAACACAAGGAAAGTAATGAGGGGAATGGAAACAGGTGGGGATTAATTAATTAACAAAACGAGGAATGGAACTTGACCAAATAGGGATAACTGTCACGCTGTCTAGTCTCTGTTTACCTGGGTGTCCACTAGTGTGCTAACTTCCCCTTAGGCACTTCACCGTAGGCACTAGAATTCCTCTAGTCTGGTCCTGTCTTCATAGTAATTGCACTCCTGTTAACTGCACCAGGTGCAGGCACTCTATTATCATTAGCCTCCCTATATATTCCAGTCTTTTCCTGTTGTTTGTATGGAGTCCTTACCCTTCGTGTTATCTGCCTTCTCGTCATCCGAGATTCCCCTTCATCTTCTCGTCTCCCGAGATTGACCCTAACCTCTCGTCTTCCGAGTTCCCTTTCCTGTTCCCTCCTTGTTTATTTGTTTGTTTATTTATGGACTGTCTGTTTGGCTTTGACCTCTGCTTGTTCGACCAAGAATTGGATTACCCATCAATAAATACTTGCGATTGGATCTACTATCTCCGGTGTCTCTTTGGTATACGATTCGTCACAGAAGGACTCCATCAAAAAGAGATCCAGCGGTATGTCTATTCATATTTCCTCCCCAGTCACCGAGCAGGTGAAGAATGGTTTTGAGGGTACTCGCCTGGTCGTGGCTGCCCAGCGCCGCTGCGCAGAATGGCCATCAACCCAGCACCATTGCACAGGATGGCCGCCAACCCAGCACCAAGAGGGAAAGGTTAGTCACTGTTGACCTTCCAGAGTTAGGACTAGTCACCATTGACCTTCCAGAGTCAGGGCTAGTTACCATGGACTTTCCAGAGTCAAGGCTAGTCCTCGTTGACCTTTCAGAGTCAAGTCAAGTCACTGGTGATCTTTAAGGACAGAGTCAAGTCACTGGTGATCTTCAAGGACAGAGTCAAGTCACCGGGTTTCTTCATGGGAGAATTCAAGTCATCAGTGATCGTCATGAACAAATACAAGTCACCAATCATCTTCATGAACAAATGCAAGTCACCAATAAACTTCATGAGCAGAGAGTCAATTCAGCACCGATCTTCTATAAACACCATGGGATTACCAGAGCCTCTCTACGTCTCTGATGAACTACCAGAACCATTCCACGTCTCTGCTGAACTACCAGAGTCTCTCCTCGACTCTGCAGAACTTCCAGAGACTCGTCATGTCTCAGTCGATCTCTCTGAGCACCCGACTGTTCCTGTTGTGACCACGGAGGCTACCCTTAACATGTTCATGTTCTATGTTTCAGACTTGCCCAACCAGACTTGTCCTCCTGTTGGTCCGGCTGCACGGACGTGGTGGTCTTCTGCTCCGCCCTGGGGGCTTTCTGCCTCAACCACAAGGATGTGGTGGTCTTCTGCTCCGCCCTGGGGGGCGTCTGGTTCGACCACATGGACGTGGTGATCTTCTGTTCCGCCCTGGGGGGCTTCCGCCCTGACCGCACAGATGTGGTGGTCTTTTGCCCCGCCCTGGGGTCTGTCTGCCTCGACCACAAGGATGTGGTGATCTTCTAAAAAGAATGTACCAGATATGGTCCAATGGACGAAGCAGTGCCAACAGGCCTTTACCCGAGTTAAGGCTGCCCTGTGTGGTGGACCGCTCCTGCACTCTTCTAACTTCTCTCCCCTTTTTGTTGCAGACTGACGCGTCCGACAGGGGGCTGGGCGGGGTGCTGTACATTAGTCGAAAGCTCTCAAAGCAAGAGACAAAGTACAGCACCATAGAGAAGGAGTGTTTGGCCATCAGGTGGGCGGTTCTCTCCCTTCGCTACTACCTCCTGGGGCGGGAGTTCACCCTCTGCTCGGACCACACACCCATCCAGTGGCTCCACCGCATGAAGGATACCAACGCGCGAATCACCCGTTGGTATCTAGCTTCACAGCCATTTAAGTTTAAGGTGATTCACAGGCCGGGGGTGCAGATGGCTGCAGCCGACTTCCTCTCCAGGATTGGGGGGAGGGGGCTGCAGGCCGGATAACTCCCCAGCCTAAGTCGGGCAGTGGGGGTATGTGGCAGGGGAGGCGTGGTTCAGCGAGGTCTGTGACGGGAGAGAGAGTGAAGAGACCAGCGGTGGTAAGTGGGTTAAGGGAGAAACAAGTGACACCTGCTTCTCATTGAAGTGATTGGCGTGGGGAAGCAGTATTTAAGCCAGCCGCTTACCAGCAAGGGCAGAGAGAGCTGAGGACTCATGGGGACTCAAGCAGGATCATGAAACGCAAGACTGTGATTTGCCCAGCAGTGGTTAGAATTAACCGAATGCGCAGGTGGCGTGACTTTGTTTTATTTTTGTTGATTAATAAAGAAACCCATGAGCCTCAGAAACGCCGACCCTGGTCTCCTTCCTTCTCTGACATAAGACCATTATCACAAATAATATATAAATAATGAATATAGATTCAAGATTTTTATTCACATTCACAATTATACAGAGCATATATAACCAGCAGTGAAATGTGAGTCAGGTCCGCTCCATGGACGTTGCAATTATTAAAGAATACAACACAGATGAAATATACATAAATATAGCTATGAAAGAATTAAATAAAAGTAAACAAAAATATAAGATTAAAATAACAATATGTATATTGTAGAATTAAATATAGAATGCAAAATAATGTGCATGAAAGTAAACTGTAGTCTTAAATATTAAGATGCACAGGGATGTACAATGTGCATATGTGCATTATACTGTAGTCTCAAAATATTAAGATACACAGGAATGTACAAGAGGCAAATGTGCAAACAGGTTGACACTGTCAGTATGTCAGTGTGAGGTAGATAATGATGAATATCTTACTTATAAAGTGAACATTAAGTGGAGACATGAAGATGTTAAGAGGCTGGATTTGAGTTAAGGAGCCTGATGACCTGGGGGAATAAACTCCTCCTGTGTGTATTGTGCAGTTTGCTGGGTTATGTTACCTCGTTTTTTTTTTTTAGATAGAGCATGTCCATCTTACACTAAGGAACCAGTAGTGTGACTGAATTCCATTCCACTTGATTTGGATGGGTTTGGGGTTTGGAGGTAGTTCTGTGTAGTTTGTGGGGGTTGAAATAAAGGTGTGAATCTCTTGCTCTTTTATATGGAGTATGTCTGAGATGAGTATTTTAAACTTGCAGAGCAGGTTTAGGCAAAGTGTCAAAGTGTCTGTTTTAGGACAAATGACTCTTTTGGTTTTTGCAATTTTTGCAATGGCATGCAGAGTATAGCATACAACTACAATGTTTTTCTTTCATTGTCCCCAACTGCAGCCGCCAAATGTAACACATCGGTGAGGCAAAGTTGAAGGCTATTTGTGAAAATGTGCTTTGATGCGTTTGTTTGATAACTTGTGGTTAAAGCGCCACTCAGTGGTCAAAAGCTGCACATGCAATTTGCAGATGCAGTGGTGCTCACGGCAGTTGAAAGCACACTCTGGTTGGCCACCTACTGTATGTTCACATCACTGATGAGGAGGTGTCTGAGGTGATGAAAGGGGGCGATGACATAGTACAGTCCATTACCAATATTACTACAGCTTTTTGAATACAGGGTTCACACAAATGGAGATTTGGTTGCGAAGCAGGTGAGTGGATTATTATTATTTTTCTAAAGTGCAAGGTCTAGAGACGTGTTTTAGAAGCTGAATTTATTTGAACTTGAGCACCGTGTTTTAGAATGTTGAAGGTTATTATGCACAAGAATTATGTGCAAGAAGCTGCTTAAGACCTGAGATGAGAGCGTAGCATTCAAGACATCACGTAGAGCATTTACATTAAAATACAATGGAAAAGTACAGCAGTGGAATGAAAAACCTATTAAAACCTATTAAAAGCTGCACACCAAATACAGGTGGCAAAGTACTGAATAAAACAAAATCGCATAGCCACCAAATTAAAGAATTCTGAAATCCAGGAAATAAAAATGTGAGCAGTTTTAGGCAGCAGTTCTACCACAAATATTGATACCACCACAACCACCAGAAATACTTAATTGTGTCTGCTTTACAATGAAACACAAGCTCATTGCGACCGATTCCCTGACATAATGCATTAATTGCGACCCATTTAACAGATGCATCATTTTAAGGTAGAACAACTTGAACAGCAACAAACAATAATGAAACTAAGATCATCTAGCCCTCTATTAAACATGAAAAAAAAAATAAAACTAAATCATAGCTTAGTCAGTAGTGCTGCTTTCTTAGTTGCCCTGGGAATTTGTGTCAGAGTAACAATTAAAATTCAACTTTGTGAAACGGACTGTCCTAAATTGTTGCCATAGTAGCATCATATTTATGCTAGAAAGCCTATGCATTTGGCAACTATATTTTTTTTAATAAACCATTATATTTCATAATTAAAATATATTTACACACTCATCGTGGCACCGGCCCTGTTATATCCAACAAATATCCAACAACAAAACACCACAATAACTTAGTAAACATGCAATCTGCTCCAGCGATGAAACAATGGCGGACTGATGGCAGCTCACTCAAGGCGTGTCTAAGGTAAGCTAAGGTAAATCTGATGAATGCAATAATGTAATAAGATCAGAGTGAAGACCATTTACTTACCTAGCTGTTGAGTTGAGAAACTCTGAAAAGAAGTTCAGAGAACTCTGCAGAAATCTCAAGTGAATGCTAGCCAGCCATGTAAAAGCAAGGCAGTAAGCTCCTTGGCTGCATATGCAGCATAAACCAATCAGCTTGTGCCAAGTCGTTTAACTCTCTGATTATCATCATTTGCATTAAGAACCCATCAAATGCCCCAACTAGAATTTCATGACTGATCTATATATTCTAGTTTTATATTTCTGGGGTTTCAGAGACTCCAGATATACAGTATAAAAAACATTGCATTAAATTTCCCCGTCCTATGATTCTTTGATTACTAAATATTGTGTTGCAAGATATTTCTACAAATTATATTATTTGTAGTAGTTATTATTATTATTTTTATTTTTATTTTTTGCATTTTTCTATTATGTGTTTTTGCTTATGTCAAATGGTCTCAAAACTAACAGAAACCATGTCACTATTTTGCATAACAGTTACTTGTATTAAAAGTACATGTCTGTTTTGTGTTAAAGCAGAGGGATGTCAGCTGAATTTGAAAAAGAAAATTAGGTTCATTTTTAAATTACTCATATTAAAGTATGAAGTAACTGATTGTCTTTTTGTCAGTTTTTTCCCCTCAAACTGTTAGATCAAAACAAATCTGTTAGAGCAGTTTTAGTAGAGGAGAGAAGAATTTGTCAGAACAATTTGAATTGAAAATTAGGTTAATTTTAAAATTACTATTTTATAATTAGATTGTGTTTTATTGACCTTTGCTTTCAAGTGATGCTTCTAATTGTATGGGTCAGTTTGCTTTGCATAGATAACTAACATTTTTTTTAAATGGGGAAGACGTATGAAATAATTATGCTTCAGATCTATTACTTACCAAGGACTCTTGTAGGAGGATAAAGAGCTGGTTGTGTCCATGTACGTGTGCAAGATCCAGTGGCGTGTGTCCATGGCTGTTGGAGATATTAAGGGCCTGTCTGGATCCAGGACACTGCAGCAAAGCACTCGCCAGATCTTTCAATCCATGCTGGGCCGCAAAATGCAGGAGAGAAGGAATGTCCTCTGAATGACACTCTGGAAAAGGGAAGAAAAGTAACATATTGAAACAGAAATAAAATTTCTACTTAAAAAGTGTATTATTTGTAAGTAGAAAAGTGGCAATAATATTTTAAGACATACTCTAATAATATGTGTTTTATTTACAGTACAACTTTAAATTGATTTTAAATCAGCTAATCAACTCAAAACACATGCAAAAGTTTCCTGAGCCTTCAAAATGGTCTCCAAGTTTGGTTCACTAGGCTACACAATCATGGGGAACACTGCTGATCTGACAGTTGTCCAGAAGACAATCATTGACACCCTTCACAAGGAGGATAAGCCACAAACATTCATTGCCAAAGAAGCTGGCTGTTCACAGAGTGCTGTATCCAACCGTGTTAACAGAAAGTTGAGTGGAAAGAAAAAGTGTGGAAGAAAACGTTGCACAACAAACCAAGAGAACAGCAGCCTTATGAGGATTGTCAAGCAAAATAATTTCAAGAATCTGAGTGAAATTCACAAGGAATGGACTGAGGTTGGGGTCAATGCATCAATAGCCACCACACAACTGGCTACAACTTGTCGTATTCCTCTTGTTAAGCTACTTCTGAACCACAGAAAACGTCAGAGGCATCTTACCTGGGCTAAGGAGAAGAAGAACTGGACCAAAGTGGTCAAAAGTCCTCTTTTCAGATGAGAGCAAGTTTTGTATTTAATTTGGAAAACAAGTTTCTAGAGTCTGGAGGAAGGGTGTAGAAGCTCATAGCACAAGCTGCTTGAAGTCCAGTGTTAAGTTTCCAAAGTCTGTGATGATCTGGGTTGTAATGTCATCTGCTGGTGTTGGTCCATTGTGTTTTTTGAAAACCAAAAATTTTGGAGCACTTCATGCTTCTTTCTACTGACAAGCTTTTTGAAGATGCTGATTTCATTGCCAAAAGCACCAAATGTTGGTAAAATGACCATGGTGTTGGTGTGCTTGACTGGTCAGCAAACTCACCGGACTTGAATCTATGGGGTATTGTCAAGATGAAAATGAGAAACAAGAGACCAAAAATGCAGATGAGCTGAAGGCCACTGTCAAAGAAACCTGGCCTTCCATACTACCTACAGTGCCACAAACTGATCACCTCCATGCCACGCCGATTTGAGGCAGTAAATAAAGCAAAAGGAGCCACTACCAAGTATTGAGTACATGTACAGTAAATGAACATACTTTCCAGAAGGCCAACAATTCACTAATGTTTTTATTTTTATTTTTTATTAATCTTATGAAGTATTCTTATTTGTTATAGTGTACTTGTTATAGTATACGTATAGTGAATTTGTGGGTTGTGTTAAATGTGAGCCAAAATCATCCCAATTAAAAGAACCAAAGACTTTAATCTATTAATCTGTTTCTTTCTTATTCCGAGGTCACTTAAGCCACCAGATCCAGTCTGTATCCAGATCAAATGGTCACTGCAGTCACCCAGATCCAGTACATATCAAACACAGATGGTGGATCAGCACCTAGAGAGGACCTCTACTGCCCTGAATGTCAGCGGAGACCAGGACAACTAGATGAGCCCCAGAGACAGATCCACAGTCAAGACCTTGTCTCCTAGATGGGTACCAGGACAAGACCACAGTAAACAGATGATTCTTCTGCACAATCTAACTTTGCTGCAGCCTGAATTTGAACTGCTGGTTTCGTTTGGCCAGAGGAGAACTAGCCTCCAGACTGAGCCTGGTTTCTCCCAAGGTTTTTTTTTTTTTTTTTTCATTCTGTCACCGATGGAATTTTGGTTCCTTGCCGCTGTTGCCTCTGGCTTGCTTAATTGAGGCAACTTAATTTCCAGCTATTTTGTCATTTTGATTGCACATACTATTTGAACTGAACTGTGCTGGATGATGAAATAGCTGAATTCAGTAATGTAATGTCTTTTTGCCTTATTGATGCACCCCTTTCCCATTTAATGCTGTTCAGTTGTTTTTTTTTTACAATATGTACTGTTAAAAGCGCTATGTAAATAAAGGTGACTTGACTTGAATTTATTGCTAATAGTGCTCCACAGTGTTAAACGTGTCAAGCCAAGTCACCTTTATTTATATAGCGCTTTAAACAAAATACATTGCGTCAAAGCAACTGAACAACATGTGTCAATACTGCAAAATGACAGTTAACCTCTTCAGCTGTTATTTTGATTTTTTTGAGAATAAGGCATATGCAATATTGGACCCACCGGTTCAATTCAATTCAAGTTTATTTGTATAGCACTTTTTACAATACAAATCATTACAAAGCAACTTTACAGAAAATTATGTTTCTACAATATTTAGTAATAGCTTTTAAAGGCGCAATATGTAATTTTTCTGCTTTAAAAATAGCAGAAATCACTATATCTATGTTATATATATTTTTTTGTTGTGTACTTACATCATCCCGACAGTTTCCACAAACTTTCAAATCCAGAGAAAATTATAGTTTAATTAGAAGACACGGCACGTTTCTTTATTTCCGTTTTGTCGCCCGTCTATGACGTCATATAAACTTTGACCCCTCTAGTTTATCTAACTTCCTGCGGAACCGCCAAATACAAAGGTGAACAGAAACAAAGACGAGACGAAGAAGAAAAAGTAGTAGCCTTTATCGAGACTATTATATTTTATATTTATATTGTTTATATTCGTATTTAAACCTCAATCAATAACTTAGTTATGGATCATGATTATGCTTTGCCTGCACGTTCTGTGAAGCGCAAACGCACGGGTGAAATAAATGACCTGAGATGGTTTTGGGACAAGAGAAGCAACAAGACACAGGTAAATATTGGAGTTGCATTTCCAAGATAGAGAGAGCTTCGTGACAAGCTGAAACTACAGAGAGATGTCGAACTCGCTTGCATTCTGATAAACAGGTATGCATCCATTCAGCTAACTGTATCTATCCGTATATTTAGTGAAACGATGATGTCTTGTGTAAAACGCAGACGGACTAGCTCTCATGTAAATCTACATTTGTTCTATATCTAGCTGAATAAAGTAGCTTCAAATGCAGTTCTCTAACTTGTTCGATATCATAGTATAATGTAATTATAATTATTAACGAAAGGCGGCCGTGTTTTTTAACATATATTACTACTAGCTAGATGGTATATTGATTTGATAGGGGTCTCATAATTCTCTCCATTCGAAAAGACATGATTGTCAAAATACTAAGTTAGAATGAGTGAGGAATGATAGGGAGCGACATGGCGCGTGTTCCAATGAACAACAACTCCCATGAGCCTTACGCTCTTTCCCGACGTCATCAAAGTACGTCTTATGTTATTATTTTGATTGAGTGACCCCTGGTGGCCAAAGATTCCATACTACACGTTTAAATGGTGACTGTCAGTTTGTGCACGTTTTACAGGATTTTTAGAAACATTTATACAAGACGTAGTCAGCCAGACGATGAACATTATTAATATTATTCATTAATAATTATTATATGATGCAGTCACACTTGCAGCAATATTTGTTAGTTCTGTTTGTTGATTCAGGGTTAGCATCATCTGAAGTCCTCTGATGGTCAGCATCATCTGTTCTCAGGTGTTCTGGATCCAGACTGGAGCTTGTGTAAATCCTAGTTACCATGGGATGTAAATCCCGTGGCAAAACATACAGCGGCTCCAACAAAGTAAAATTAGTTTAACCCAAGCTAATGAATAAGAATGCACATTTGATCAGATGCAACTACACTCACAATGTAAGCGATACATATATTCGAATGCTTGGCAAAAGAGATGCGTTTTTCATCTAGATTTAAACAGAGAGAGTGTGTCTGAAGCCCGGACATTATCAGGAAGGCTATTCCAGAGTTTGGGAGGCAAATGTGAGAAAGCTGTACCTCCTCATTTAGTAGACTTTGCTATCCTAGGAACTACCAAACTGTCCAGCATTTTGTGACCTTAGGGAGCGTGATGGATTGTAACGTGGTAGAAGGCTAGTTAGTTACGCAGGAGCTTAACCATTTAGGGCCTTATAGGTAAGTAATGATAATTTCTAACTGATACGGAACTTAATAGGTAGCCAGTGCAGAGACTGTAAAATTGGGGTAATATGATCATATTTTCTTGACCTCGTAAGGACTCTAGCTGCTGCATTTTGGACTACCTGTAGCTTGTTTATTGAAGAAGCAGGACAACCACAGGAAGTGCATTACAATATTCCAGCCTAGAGGTCATAAATGCATGAACAAGCTTTTCTGCATCAGAAACAGATAACATGTTTCGTAGCTTGGCAATGTTTCTAAAATGGAAAAATTCAGTTTTTGTTACATGGGAAATATGATTTTCAAAAGACAAATTGCTGTCTAATATAACACCCAGATTTCTGACTGTAGAGGAAGTAACAGTACATCAGTCTAGTTGCAGATTGTAATCTACAAGATTCAGTGGTTTAATAATTAATTAATTAATAATTAATTTTTTGGTTTAATAATTAATATCTCTGTCTTATCCTAATTTAATTGGAGAAAATTATTTGTCATCCAATCTTTTACATTTTTAACACACTCTGTTAGCTTAGATAATTGAGAAGTTTCATCTGGTCTCGTTGAGATATATAGCTAAGTATCATCAGCATAACAGTGGAAGCTAATTCCCTATTTTCTAATAATATTACCAAGGGGCAACATGTATATTGAAAATAGAAGGGTACCTAGGACGGATCCTTGTGGCAGTCCATATTTTACTTATGATAAATGAGATGACACCCCATTTAAGTAAACAAAATGGTAGCGATCGGACAGGTAGGATCTAAACCATCTTAGAGCCTGCCCTTGAATACCTGTATAGTTTTGTAATCGATCTATGAGTATGTGATGATCTATGGTGTCGAACGCAGCACTAAGATCAAGTAAGACTAGAAATGAGATGCAGCCTTGATCTGACGGAAGAAGCAGGTCATTTGTAATTTTAACAAGTGCTATGGTGGGGCCTGAAACCTGACTGAAATTCTTCATACAGATAATTTTTGTGCAAGAAGGTGCTCAATTGAGCAGACACAACTTTTTCAAAAATTTTAGACATAAATGGAAGATTTGAAATAGGCCTATAATTTGCCAGTACACTAGGATCTAGTTTTGGTTTCTTAAAAAGAGGCTTGATAACCGCCAGTTTGAAAGGTTTTTGGACGTGACCTAAAGATAACGACAAGTTAATGATATTGAGAAGCGGTTCTTCGGCTACAGGTAGCAACTCTTTCAGTAATTTAGTGGGTACAGGATCTAATAAACATGTTGTTGGTTTAGATACAGTGTTAAGTTTATTTAGTTCGTCCTGTCCTGTCGTTGTAAAGCACTGCAGTTTATCTTTGGGTGCGATGGATGAAACTGAAGTGTGGGTCCCCAGAGTTGATGTGGTTAAAGGCAGTTCATCATTGAATTCAGTGATGTCATCTCTGTTCAGTTTAAATAGCGTCTGTGCATTTATTTGCAATCAAGTCAACGAAATCGCTGTAGATGAAGTGAACCCAACTAAGCAAGCCAGAGGCGACAGCGGCAAGGAACCGAAACTCAGTCGGTGACAGAATGGAGAAAAAAACCTTGGGAGAAACCAGGCTCAGTTGGGGGGCCAGTCCTTCTCTGACCAGACGAAACCAGTAGCTCAATTCCAGGCTGCAGCAAAGTCAGATTGTGCAGAAGAAACATCTGTTTCCTGTGGTCTTGTCCTGATGGTCATCTGAGACAAGGTCTTTACAGGGGATCTGTATCTGGGGCTCTAGTTGTCCTGGTCTCTGCTGTCTTTCAGGGCAGTAGAGGTCCTTTCTAGGTGCTGATCAACCATCTGGTCTGGATACTTACTGGATCCGGGTGACTGCAGTGACCCTCTGATCTGGATACAGACTTGATCTGGTGGCTACGGTGACCTCAGAATAAGAGAGAAACAGACAAATATTAGCGTAGATGCCATTCTTCTAATTTTGTAGCAAGTACATAGGGTGTTATGGGAAGTGTTCCCGGTTCCGGTTTACCTAATTAATGCAGCCTAAAAATCCTTTAACGGATTTGGATATTAAAATCATTAGTATGTTATGGTGTAAGCTTGGTTAAAGAAATGGGTCTTTAATTTAGATTTAAACTGCAAGAGTGTGTCTGCCTCCCAAACAATGTTAGGTAGGTTATTCCAGAGTTTAGGCGCCAAATAGGAAAAGGATCTGCCGCCTGCAGTTGATTTTGATATTCTAGGTATTATCAAATTGCCTGAGTTTTGAGAACCTAGCGGACGTAGAGGATTATAATGTAAAAGGAGCTCATTCAAATACTGAGGTGCTAAACCATTCAGGGCTTTATAAGTAATAAGCAATATTTTAAAATCTATACGATGTTTGATAGGGAGCCAGTTCAGTGTTGACAGGACAGGGCAAATATGGTCATACTTCCTGGTTCTAGTAAGAACTCTTTCTGCTGCATTTTGGACTAGCTGTAGTGTGTTTACTAAGCGTGCAGAACTACCACCCAATAAAGCATTACAATAATCTAATCTTGAGGTCATACATGCATGGATTAACATTCCTGCATTTGAATTGACAGAGCAGCCATCAAGTCTAAGTCTAAGTTTTTAGGTCCTATAATTAACACCTCTGTTTTTTCAGAACTTAGCAGTAAGAAATTACTCGTCATCCAGTTTTTTATATCAACTATGCATTCCATTAGTTTTTCAAATTGGTGTGTTTCAGAAATATGGAAATATAGAGATGAGTATCATCAGCATAACAGTGAAAGCAAACACCATGTTTCCTGATGATATCTGTTTTTTATTTGTTGAACCTCAATTAAATTGTTAATCTTAACTTGGTTTGGACGTTTTTTGTTTTTTCTAGTTCGGGGAACAGACACAGTCTCTATAGTGTAATATCTAGGTGAAAGAGTCTCTATGTGCTGAGAATTAGCTGACCTCTGTGATGTGAGACAGCTAGCAGACGGTTGGTTTAGCCAGTCTGTCTGCTTCCTGACCTGGGCCCCAGTTAGTCAAGTATAAACACTAATACTATTTTCCATATTTCTAGAGAGAAGAGTGGCACCCCCCTGGAGGGATGAAGACCATCTCTTTTCAACAGGTCAGGTCTGTCCCAAAAGCTTGTCCAATTGTCCATGAAACCTATGTTATTCTGTGGGCACCACTTCCACATCCAGCCATTGAGTGATGACAATCTGTTATGCATCTCGTCACCACGGTAAGCAGGGAGGGGACCAGAGTATATTACAGTGTCTGACATCATGCTTGCAAGTTCACACACCTCTGTTATTTTTAGTGATCTCCGACTGGCGAAGTCGAACATCATTAGCGCCAGCATGAATAACAATCTTACAGTATCTCCATTTAACATTAGCCAGCACTTTTAAATTTGCCAAGATGTCAGGCGCTCTGGCTCCCGGTAAACATTCGACTATGGTGGCTGGTGTCTCTATATTCACGTTCCTACAATAGAATCACCAATAACAATAGCACTTTCATTAGAATTCTCAGTGGGTGCATCACTGAGTGGGGAGAACCTGTTTAATGTTTTGATCGGAACAGAAGAGCGGTGTTTTGACCCACGACTACGCTACTTCTCTGTCACCCAGTTGCCCTACTGCAGGGGCTCTGTTGCCGGAACCGAACAATGTACAGGAATTACAGGAAGTTTGGATGCGTGTCTCTAATTCTGAAATCTTCTCTGTCAGCCTAACTATTTCCCTGCATTTATCACGTGTGAATCCCTCATCTGCGACACAGATAGATAAACTGTACATGTGACAAGAGGTGCAAATAACAATAGCAGGAGAAGCCATTACTCAACGTGCTTGATGAAATATTCTTCCCACAGTTGTTTGATGAACTTTTAAAAAAACTGGAGTGTTAGAGAGGAGAGGAGAAAAGAAAACAGCGATAGCTTTGAATGAAAACACTAATGACAAGCTAACGAGTGCTAATGCAATGCAGGTGTACTGCACTCACGGATAGAAAATAAAATTAATCTGATAAGATTGATCAATAATATCAGAAATATGGTGTGAATTAAGTTATATTTATCAATTAAAAAAACAGAGAGTGATAGTAAGATAAAGACTCTAAAGAAGAAAAAAAAACAGCTACACGGAGCTACGATTAGCTACAGCAAGGCCAGTAGGAAGTAGAGAAAACACTGTCCAACAGTCATTGGTTATTGCACAGGCCTGCAATGGGGTGGTGTGTGTACTGTTGTGTGTGTGTGATTGATTTAATTCTGTTGTTACACTTGCTTAGAGTATATTGCTTAGAGTATATTTTTTGCAGATTTAAGTTTAGTGAGTTATTTGCTCATTTAAGGATGCTGCCATAGTTAAAACTAACTAGAGCTTGCATAGACTAGTTGAGTGATCGACTACTTCAACCACTAGTTGGCGCTGTCGGAAACAATCGACTACTCGAGCATGCATTAACCACAAGGCATGCAGAGTTTGCAAGTATGACATAAATTTTAGGATTACAATATTGCATGTTGCTGTTACTTTCTATGAATTTATCTACGTTGCATGTAAAATTTAAATATGTAATGTAATAATTAGGGGTGTACCCGAAGCCGACCGAATACCTTATTCAGAATGGCACGGATAATGGCTTCAGAAGCGAATAACGAACAAGGTATAATTCTTCCTGGCACAGTCTGGTGTTTGCTAGATAATACAGATGCTGGTCATATAATTAGAATATCATCAAAAAGTTGATTTATTTCATTGATTCCATTCAAAAAGTGAAACTTTTATATTATATTCATTCATTACGCACAGACTGATATATTTTATTGTCAGTTATAAACATAAAATTAAAAGAAATAAACATTTGAAATATATCAGTCTGTTTGTAATGAATGAATATAATGCCGCGTTTCCACCGAAATTACCCGGAACATATTTACCAGGAACTTTTTTTCCCAGGAACTTTTTCCCCCCCAGACATGTTGCTTTCTGCGTTTCCACCGCGGTGTAAAGTACCGGGAAGATTAGGCAAATAGACTGGTGACGTAGGTCCGCGCGCGTTTCTCATTACAAAGTGCCGCTGATTAAAAAAAAAATAAATAGTATGCTGATTTTGGACGTGCATCATCGGTAGTTAGTTCAGACTTTGTGCATTCGACTGGGGAGTGTGATGTCAGCGACGACGCAAGTCCGGTAAATCTATAAACAGCAGCATACTTGATAACTTCAGTCAGCTCGTCTTGGCTACTGCAATTTTTCCTCTCTGTATATTTACAATAAAACAAAATAGGATATAAAATACCACTGCCTCCTTTGGTTTTCATTTAAGCATATAACAGCTGCAGAAATATACTTAGTTCAGGGATATGTGTATATGCAGCCATTACAATTAAACGAAATATTATATAAATTTGCCTTTTTTATTTTCATTTTAACATATAGATAAATTGAATACAGACCAAAGAAAATCTGTTAGATTTACCCCGCAGCTGAATTATATGTTATGTTTAACCACTAAAGACACATCAGAGCCAGCGGCACATATAAGAAGGTCTACCCCAGGAAAGGCTGCTCTCTGTGGATACATGAGGACTGAGCTCCCGCTGATCGAGTGGAGCTCACCGTCTATGAGATCGGCGAAACACATTTTTAAATAGGCGCTGTCTTTATAAATAAACCACAGATTTGAGTTTTAAACAACTACATTTTAGCCTGAAATACTTTTAAAATTACATTTCATGACACAATAACAGTAATATTTGAAAATGATCCGAATAAATGGAGGTTGAACTCAACCAATGCTGCGTGAACCCAGATGGCTTTGGCTACAGCAATTTTCCCCTCAGTATATTTACAATAACACGAAATAGGATATAAAATACCGCTGCCTCCTTTCGTTTTCATTTAAACATAATAACTGCTGCAGAAATGTACTTAGTTCAGGTATATGTGTAACGTTATATACAGCCATTACAATGAAACAAAATATTATATAGACTTGCCTTTTTTTATTTTCATTTTAACATATAGATAAATTGAATACAGACCAAAGAAAACCTGCTAGATTTACCCCGCAGCTGAATTATATTTTATGTTTAACCACTAAAGAGATATCAGAGCCAGCGGCACATATCAGAAGGTCTATCCCAGCAGAGGCTGCTTCTCGGCGGATAGATGATCACTGAGCTCCCGCTGATTGCGTGGAGCTCACCGTCTCAGAGATCGGCGAAACACATTTTTAAATAGACGCTGTCTTCATAAATAAACAACAGATTTGAGTTTTAAACAACTACATTCTCGCCTGAAATAGTTTTAAAATTACATTTCATGACACAATAACAGTAATATTTTGAAAATGTTGATACGAATAAATGGTGGTTGAACTCAACCAATGCTGCGTGGACTCAACCAATCAGAATGTTTAGCGCCAAAGTCCCGCCCCCGAAAGTTCCTGAACTTTGAAAAAGTACCACCTCGCCAGCAGGGACTTTCTGAGGGGCATTTTTTTACCCAGAACTTTATTTAGTTCCTGGTTCCTGCGGTGGAAACACACCAAGTACCAGGCCAAAGTCCCTAGTTCCTGGGTAAAGTTCCTGCGGTGGAAACGCGGCTTAATACACAAGTTTCACTTTTTGAATGGAATTACTAAAATAAATCAACTTTTTGATGATATTCTAATTATATGACCATCATCTGTAGTTGAGCCAGGGGATCAGCACAATATTATACACAGACCTCTAAAGTCACGCAATACAGTGTGAAGTGAATGAATGTAAACTTTATAAAAAGACCGCAAATCAAACACCACATTGCTGTTGCTTCTCTGTGCATCTCTCAGAAATCAGAGCTTGGTAAGCGTAATATCACCAATAATACATCATACACGTTCTATTATTTGTATATATTTAAAAGTCAATTATTTAAACCTTAGGCTACAATATGATATGAATGAATGGAATAAGCACAGCGTGCTCACCAATCAAACAGCCGCATTGTGCATCTCAGTCTCTCAAAAATCAAACCAGTTCTTTCTCAAGAGTAGGCTAATAATCAACTTAAATACATTTTATATTTGGTCTACATGTTTGTATCTTTTGCTGGTTTGCGTGGCACACACACATTTGTTTAGTGAAGTGTAAAAAAAAGACTCACTTAAAGAGTTCTGCGTAATGAATATGTATGCACTGAATTATGTATGTGGTTATTATGTATGCATGTTTTAATTATCACTAAATGTTTGTCATGACATCTCTCTGCTTGCATTATAACTTTTTTTTAGATTAACACAGAGTACGTGTTCAGTGATAAATTATGAAAAAAAAAAAAAAAAAAGATTTCATCCGAATGTAGATACTACTAATAAAGTAGTATCTAAAGATACTACAAATAATAATTTGTGGTTGATACAGATACAAATACAAATACTGGCTGTTACATGACATTTAAATATGTGATGTCATAATTATAAAGTTTTGAAAATATGCATATTTAATTGTTGCATTTGGCTATGAATTAATAAGCGTTTATTGCAAATAACTATTTCATGTCTTTTCATTTACAGTAGCATGAACCACGAGTAGTCAAGTAACTTGAGTATTTTTTAAATAAGAAATAAGTAGTTGTGCACCCCTTAAAACTAACCAAACATGTACTGTGTCAATTGGTAACCTATGTGCACTGCCTTAAGTATAAAAGCTGTTTGGGTGAATACTAGACATAGTCACAAAAAAAAAATGGTTTTCATGGTATCTTCTTCAGATTTGAAATATAAACTCATGAGACAAATGAGTTTCAACCCATTAGTTTTTTTTTTTTTTTGATTGATTTAGGACTGATTTCATATATTTGTATATGAAATAATAAATAAATTTGAAAAAAAGCATTAATTATGTCCCTTTTCATTTAATCCATTCATAAAAATCGACACACGCAAACAAAGAGCGTTCAGTGTGCTGGCATCCAGGTGCAGTTAATAAGGTTAAAATTAGACTGACAGAGGGTTACCGTAAATGCAAATGCCCACTGTACAGGGTTTTCCTGATGCCACTGGGTGGCTTTTGCACTTGATGGCTTGGGCTGACAGTCGCTGCCTGCAGCTATATTCTTCTTCTCTAAAGTGAATCGCAGTTTTGGGGGCCTAAACATTACAAAACTCTCCCAACATTACTAAACTTTGTACATTCATCAAAATGGGTGTGGCAATACAATTTCAATGAAGTGCCCCTCGAGCTACGTTTCAAGTACATGTATGAAACTCAGCAGACACAAAGTGTGTGTACCTGGCGGCCTAACAAAGTTCAGTGTTTCACCATGAAACAGAAAGTTGCTGTAACTCAGGCAAACCGTGTAAGATCTGCCTCAAACTTAACAAGAGTAAGATTAACAAGAGTCTGGGCCTGAATACATCTATGTCCATATTAGTTTATAATCATAGTGCCACCTGCTGGCAACAGTAAGTGACATGTATTTGAATGAGCTCTTGTTACATTATAATCATCCACGTCCACTGCATTCTCAAAACTCAGGCAATTTGATAATACCTTAAATATCAAAATCAACTGTGGGTGGCAGATCCTTTTCCTATTTGGCGCCTAAACCCTGTAAAGACCTTGTCTAAGACGACCACCAGGACAAGACAACAGGAAACAGATGATTCTTCTGCACAATCTGACTTTGCTGCAGCCTGGAATTGAACTGTTTCATCTGGTCAGAGGAGAACTGGCCCTCCAACTCAGCCTGGTTTCTCCCAAGGTTTTTTTTCTCCATTCTATCACCAATGGAGTTTTGGTTCCTTGCTGCTGTCGCCTCTGGCTTGCTTAGTTGGGGTCTCTTCATTTACAGTGATATCGTTGACTTGATTGCAAGTAGATTGCACAGACACTGAACTTAGATGACATCAGTGAATTCAATGGTGAACTGCCTTAAACTGTCATTTTGCATTATTGACACACTGTTTTGCTAATGAATGTTGTTCAGTTGCTTTAACGCAATGTATTTTGTTTAAAGCGCTATATAAATAAAGGTGACTTGACTTGACTTGACTGTGTCTGAAAAACTGAATAAAATAAATGTTTTAACCCTATTACTCAATTAATGACACCACACTCTGGTTGTGGCTGTTTTTCCACCTGGTCTTGGTAAAAGTAGCACAGGTCTTCTTCACTTTCATCATCACTCTCACAATTGTTATCCATCCGTGTCACATTTGTCCCTCCTAATCAATTTCTCTGCTTTCTTGTCACAGATCGTGTTCTAGTCTCCAGTGGTGTCAGGTGATCCATTGATTCTGCAGGAGCTGTCAGTCTCACATTATCCCTGATTGGTAAGATATGGTCTCGGTGCAGAGTTCTTAAACTTTACATACCACTTTCAGGTTTCAGTTGATACACTTGTAAGTTCTTCAGCTTCAGCAAGGTTTCTAATCATGGTCTCCAACAGCCAAAGTCTGGTGTTTCACTTTTCTGATGTAGATCCATTTGTTTCTCTGATGACTTTTCTGGGCAGTTTCCATTGCTAGCTGATAGGCTCTTTGCAAGTCTGATTTCATCCTTTCCACATCCTGTTTATGGTTATTGTCTCCATTTCCATTGGGGAAAGTTCATAAACACACATCCACTGGCAAATGAGCCTCTCTTCCAAAAATAAGATAGTATGGCGAGTACCCAGTTGCTTCATTCTTAGTACAGTTGTGTGCATGTTCCAAGCAACTGATGTGTTGACTCCATTTCTCTGCAGGATTCAAGGTCCCAAGCATGTGAAAGCTTGTGCATAGCAGTACCTGAGTCCAGTGCTTTTTGGGAAGGACGAGCTGCAACTTTTTTCTTCCAGAGGACCTCTGCGTAACTCGGTTGATTCTGAATCTTCAGCTTGGAACTCTGTCGTGTAGCAGAGCAAGTGAATCATTGGAACTCTTAATGGAGGTAGCAATTTTTTCCTGACTCTACATCCTGCTTTGGCTTCACCAATGATAGGATCCTCTTCTTGCGCTGTCCTTATCTCTGAACTAGTCAGCTGTTCCATTTGGCTCAGACTCACCGTGTTGGGACAGACATAGGTCTCAGGAATAGTCATAGAACTTGTTTACCACTGCCCACTTCAGCGACAACAACTCCATCTGATGAACTGGGTATCATCTTTATGAGCCACCCAAACATATGCTACTGGCCTGAGCCCTTCAGGATGTTCTTGATTCAGGACAGTGCCTAGTCCATTCATGCTGGCATCCAAATGTATAAAATACAGCTTAGGGTCTTCAAAAGCAAGCACAGGTGCATGTGTGAGGCAGTGAATGATTTTGTTGAAAGCTGTGGTACAGGTGTCATCTCAGCATATTCAAAGTGTTGCTGGCCATCTATTGGTTTCTTAGTTTGTCCAGATGTACAGTAGGTGGATAAAGTTTGGTAAGTTCCATCAGAGGTCCCACTTAGCAGAGTAATCCTTTTATTAATGGCCAATAAAATCCACAGAATCCAAAGAAAAATCTCAGGGAAATTAGATAAGTTGGCATTTTCCAATGTGTCACAGCTTCAATTTTTGCAGGATCTGGTGACACTGTAATTGCAGACGCAATGTGTCCTACAAAACCAAATTAAGACTGAAAGAACTGGAATTTGTTAATTGGCTCTTTGAGACCACATTCTTTTCAGACGATCCAGTACTTTTAACAGTCTCCTCTCATGTTCTTCAAGCGTGCGTCTGAACACAGTGATGTCACTGAGGTAAACTATGACTAGGAGGTGCATATCAAAAATGGCTTTCTCCATCAGACGCTGGAATGTGGCTGGAACTCCAGTAATGCCTTGGGGCATGCGTTCAAACTGGAAGAAAGGCTGTCTTCTCTTTATCTTCTTTCGCCAAGATTATTTGATAATATCCACTACGAAGCTCCAACACAGAAGACCACCTACTACCTGCCAAACTGTCCAGAGCATCCTCAATCCTGGGTGTGGTGTACAGATCTGGATGGGTCTGGAATGTTCTCTGAATCGTTTGGTATCTGGCAGCCGAATGTAAGGGCTCAGTAGTGATGAGTCACAAAAGTCAAACAGCTGGGGATCAATTACAGTTGATCTCTGGCCTCTGGAATTGGTAGTGAGGATGTCTGTTGGATACACATTGGCGATTACTGTTCCAGCAAGAATGGAAATATCTCTGGAAGGTTCATTGTGCATTGTTCATTGTGCACCAGTTCATTGATGTTCCTTTCTTAAACAGCAGAAGGTGGCAATATCACTGGAGTTGTGAACAGTCCAGCTGGTAGTATTGTTTTGATTAATCTCTTTTTTTGTTTATAACAAAATCTTACTATGTGTTTCCAGATCCCTACTATCACTACTACTCGCAAACCACACATCACACAATGTAGGCAGCGCAATCTAGACAACACTTTGCCTATATCTGCTAATACACTACTTTCTTTTTCTATTGGTCTCTGGAATTGCCAGTCTGCTGTAAACAAAGCCGATTTCATTACTTGTATTATTAGTCATTCAAAGCTTAATCTCATGGCCCTAACAGAGACCTGGATCAAACCAGAGTACACTGCTACACCTTCAGCACTCTCCAATAATTTATCATTTTGTCACTCCCCCTGTTTCCCTGGAAGAGGTGGAGGTACTGGTCTGTTCATCTCTTATGATTGGAAATTTAATGCTTTACCATCTTTGGGTATCAACAGCTCCTTTGAATCTCATTCAGTTACTGTTACCATATTAGCCCAGTCCTGTCAAGACTGCACTGGCTCCCTATCAAACCCTATCTCCCTATTTAGATTTTAAAATATTGCTTATTACTTATAAAGCCCTGAATGGTTTAGCAACTCAGTATTTGAATGAGCTCCTTTTACATTATAATCCTCTACATCCACTACCTTCTAAAAAAATTGATAATACCTAGAATATCAAAATCAACTGCGGGCGGCAGATCCTTTTCCTATTTGGCGCCTAATCAAAAAATGTCGCTATAATGGAAGTCAATGGGACAAAAACAGTCACGAACAACAAATTAGGGAGAAAAAAATGAAATCTAATGCTGCACAAAACTAAAAATGCATCAAAGCCAATGTTGCTACTAATCTTTGACATGGCCAAGACTGTCCAGCCAAAATTACTTTTATATTGAAAATAAGTCATTCTGTGTGTGTTTTATGGCCCTATTCAAGTGATTTAAGCAGCCTTGGTCTGCGGTGATCTTCATTTAGAAACGCGTCATTAAAATGAACTGTAACTCAGCAAATACTCAACAAAGAGACAGGAGGAATATATCTATAGAAAGCTTGACATGTCTACTTTTAAACCAAGCAAGTGCTAACGAGAACAAATATTCTGTGATAAAGTAATCTATAGGAAAACAACACAATATCCAGTCTTTCACGTCTCCCTTCATTATATCTAATGCGACCATGCCCACGCACTTTATATTGATAATTGATAATATCAATCGTATTGATATTATAATGTTCCATGTGAAGTGCTGAGTGTATATGCCCATACCACAGAAAACAAAGCAGTGACTGTTCTTCAAGGTTTTTATTTGTATTTTACTGTTTGCTTCACGCTGAGAGGAATAAGACATAATTCACCACAAAAAGATGCGCTGAGATTTACCTCAGGATTTGAGTTTTGGATTTCCTCAGAAAAAAGAACGAAGCGCTTTATCCAGCAGAGATCATAAACATTAACAATTCCCAGATCCAAACTGAAACTTAGGGATGATCGTGCTTTCTCAGTTGCTGCACCTAAACTGTGGAACATATTACCTCTGCATGTAAGAATGGCTCCATCAATATTTATTTTTAAAGCTCACTTAAAATCTCATTTATTATCCCGTGCTTTTAATCTCGATTAGATCTGGAGGCATGTTTTATTTTGAACTTGGACTAATTGTGTATGTATGATATTTTTGTATTATTTGTTTTATGTATTATTGGTATTAGATTGAAGTTGGTTGTACAGCACTTTGGGCAACTGCTGTTGTATTAAATTGTGCTTTATAAATAAAATAAACAAACTTTTTCCAAACTATAATTCCTGACTAAATGTATAATCAAGTAAAACATTATGATGTTTCATTCACATCATCTAAATGTTTTCCTGTACTACCAGTATCAGTGACAATCAAAATAATGTTAATAATGTAGTTTATCATTTCATTTATTTGAGAGCACATAAACAAAATATACATTGGAAATGCTAGTTATGTGATGTTGATTTATATATTTCAACATGACACAAAACCAGTCATTACCATTTTTTTAAAGCAGTAATATTGTGAAATATTTTAAATATATTTTAAAATGTAATTTATTTCTGTGATCAAAGCTAAATTTTCAGCATCATTACTCCAGTCTTACTCCAAGTGTAACAGTATACACTGTACAATTCAAAAGCTTGGAGTCAGTAAATAGAAAATAAAACTTTTATTAGCACACATGTGATGATAAATAAAAATGATTAATACAATAAATGATGCTGTTCTTTCAATTTATCAAAAATAAATAAATAAATAAATAAATAAAACCTGAAAAAATATCCTCAGCTCTTTTCAACATTAATAATAATAATAATAATAATGATAATCATATTTTTATTTATTTATTTTTTATTATTTTCTTTATTTATTTTTTGTTAGTAGAAAATTAGAATATTAGAAGGATTTCTTAAGGATCGTGTGACTGGAGTTAAAGATTCTAAAAATTCATCTTTGAAATTCAGCTTTGATTGTTCTTAACTGTTTAACTGCACTCGCAAGTGAATCTCAAATTATTATGTGGGATAATTAAATATATTCTAAATAAACTACAAACATACAAATATATACATTAATTTTGTCCTCACATACTTTCTTGTAACTCTTCATTCTCAGTCACACACCTGACTAAAAGGCTCATTATGCAGCTCATTATGCTCATTTTATGTAAATCACAATAGTATTTATGATAGTTGACGCCCACTAGCGTAAGCCCTCATGTACATACGTGTTATTTATATATTAAAGTAGCTCAGTTTGTACTGAATACAGTGTTTTCAGACTTTAGCCATGTATATGTTTATAAGCAACTGAAAAAATGTCATGTCAAAACTTCTCATGTCAACATGTCAAAACTTCTCCAGGCCCCCAAAACCCACTTAGACCTCAGATGGTTAAAGTGTGAATAGGCACATCGATAATGTTCTTGGAATACCAGCTTTCAAACACAATGGTCACTTGTGAGCTGTTGTCTGAGAGTTTGATATAAAAAGTAATTGAACTTCACTTCCACTTTTAGAGAAACATACTTGGTCTGAATCCTTTTTACGGTCACCTGTTCCATCATGCTTTCCACTCTTCCCTTCGCAGAGAACAAACCAGCTTCTGAAACACATGATCAGTGTTTGGAGGACCTTGACACTTAGTGGCTAAATGGCTGTTTTGCCACAGTGGTAACAGAATAATCCTCTTTTTTTCTGGTTAGCTTGAATCTAGATGATGCAAAAACTGTCTTAGACTGAAAGGATTTATTTTGCTGTTTAAGAACCAGGGATGACTGCTGACTATGACTGACACTCATAATGCCAACTGTTGCTGCAGCTGTTAAACTTTAAACTTGCTCCTGAACTTTCAAATTCTCCTTCAACAGACTCAGAAGAGACGGTGGGTGCTCTCTTCATTCACAGAGCCCTATCTGAAGCAACATCATATCTGAATGCACAGCACCCCTGATCAGCTGTTCCATACAAACTTTATCCATCAGTATGGAAGACAGTCCATCGCGTTCCACTGCTTTGTTAAAGGCTTTATCAATCCATCTTAGGAACTCATATAGAGCCTAACCTGAACTTTTACACATCAAAAGAAACTTGAAGAACTCACAAGACTGATGATCCAAAGGTAGCCTCTAACAATGTATGGGGTAACGCATTACAAGTAACGTCTCGGTTACGTACGTAGCCCTCGTTCCCTGATGGAGGTAATGGAGATGTTATGTCCCCGTGCCACAACCTTGAACCATTTGCTGTTGCCAGGGCACATTCTGGGCTCCTCAGCGTAAAACCTGAATGAGTGAATGCACATGTCGCTCCCTATATGTTGGTCACTATGAGTTATGTCGAATGAGGTCCTATGGAAAACTCCACAACCTGAACACCGTCACAACCCTGTGGTGCTGCAATTGTCGACAAGCCGCCGTGTCACTAAAGCTATACTTAAGGTCGTAACCTTCTTAAAGCCCCAACGCAAATTCACTGACCTTGGTACCGAAGGGAACGATAAGGTTGAGTACATTGATGCTAGAGAAGGCTGTTCTGCTGTTCCGTCCACAAAACGTTTTTGGAAGGGATTTCAACCTTCAGGGAAAGATTGCTTCAAATCTTTCCTATTTGTTTTTTTCAGCTTGGCAGAAAGATGGGGAAGTGAGCCTTTGGAAAAGATTGCTACGGAGACCACATCCTACCCGTAGGGAGGTGATTTGTGGAGATACTGATATGAACTGACCCATATGACCCATACGCAGGGCTGGCGCAAGCTCAAATGCCGCTCTAGGCAGAGCACGATCGTGCCGCCCCCACCTCACATTCACAATTAGGGATCCTTAAGATGCATGTAAACATTTTTTTTAATCTATGAAATTACACTAAAATAAAAACGTCCAAGCATGTTTTCATGTTTTTTTTTTTTTTTTTCATTCTGCAAAAAGGTGAAAAAGGTACACAATGCAACAGCTGCATATAATTTCTGTTTTATAGGCTAATAGATAGTGTACATAATAAAACTAAACATATGCACACAACTTTTTAGCTCACAAATCTGGAGGTTTCGATTTTATCTTGACTGATACACACATTCACACACCTACATTTTAGAAGCGTGCATGTCGGGCTTTCGCAGCGGCAAACGCTTTTATTGCGTCCTTGAGTTTAACTTGTACTTCTGAGATAATTTTTATCAGTTTAAGCTTTGAGAAACTGCAGGGAGAGTGAGAACACTCTCAATGCTACAAAAACATTTGGAAAATTGTTTTCCATGCCTTTTTCACAGATGAATTTAAGCGCATCCATGGGTTTAGATCCAGCAAGCAGGCGTCTGCCCAAAGCAGTCAGGTCTTCAAACAATTCATGCCCATCAACATCCCGCGAGTCTCCATGACTCAGGGCCTTTTCCAGTCCTAAGCAATCCTGAAGAACTATTGTATTCTCCTTTTCTTTTTATATGTCATCTAAAAATCCAAATACGCGCCCATGGTCTCTAAGTAGCGAAAATCACTCTTCCACAGAGGCGATTGTACTCATGACCAGATAATTTTATTTGTTTTGACATTTTTGAATATACATGAAAGTATTTTGCATGCATATAGACCTACTAGGGCGCTGTCGGGCGGGAATTTTTAATCGAAATGTAAACTTTTTTATTCATTTATAGCTACTAAAAAAATTCTGTTGATATAAGTGCGATAATTGTAACCTAATGTGAAACAAACAAATTAATTAATAATTCTCTCTCTCTCTCTCCTTCTCTCTCTCTTGCCGCCCTAGGCGGCTGCCTAGTTCGCCTATAGGCACGCGCCGGCCCTGCCCATACGTACCACATATGGAATGGATCTCTGAGGCAGGTCCTACCTTGGAGTAGGGATGGAACAGCTGCAAGAAGAGACTGACAGAGCTGGTCTGTCAACGGAAGACACTGGTTTACCAAGAATACACATATGGGATTACCCGTAGGGAATCAATCCATATGGACACCTAGCCCAGTACAGGGGCTGACCGGGACTCCAGGCATGCTAATACCAGTACTGGGCCTGGCAACAGACTGCTCCGCCAAGTCTGACCGCTGAGGGTGCTGGAGGAACTCTACTGGGAGAAGAAAGGTGCTCGCATCCCCGTGTTAGGGGGAATGGCGCAGCAAGTGTGATACCGAGCCAGCCCTTCCTGCCAATTACCTGTTACCTGACACATGGGAAGTGTGACGAGTCAGCTGCCTTCTCCCTGATTATCATCAGCACCCCATCCTAAATCACCGGCTGACGAGCAGGAGTGTGTGCGGCCGCTGGACTCTGCCCCTTACCAGGAACCTTCTTTAATGAACACTGCCCGACCCACACAAACCCCGCAGCACAACAAGGACACAAGATCCCCTGTTTATTTTGGACACTCTCCCTCTTTGGCCACGTTTATCCCCTCCTTTGTTTTATTTTCTGTTAATAAAAGCCTTATACACTGGTGGAGAATGTGGGCAAGGCGGAGCCTAGACAGTGCAGTTTGGAAACCCCTGATGACTCACTCCCTCTTGATCGCAGAAGTTGGTGAAAACCCGGACTGGGACAGAGGAACGATGGAGACAGCTTCCCAGCCATACAAGGGGTAAGTGACTTCCCTATTATTGTCATTTTACCCTGTGGTAGGTTGAGGTTGTCGACTAAAACCTGGTTTCTCTATCCCTGTTCTGGTGCGCTGTGAGAGGGAGGACGGCGGACCCTACTCCGATCGTTTGGAGCCTGGTTAAGGAAGATAGCACTCCCGTGTGGGCGGCACCCTGATGACGGGCATGTCACTTGGGTGGGGGAATGTGATGAGTCAGCTGCCTCCTCCCTGATTATCATCGGCACCCCGTCCTGAATCGCCACCCTTCACCAGGCTCCTGACAAGAGTGGGTGTGTGAGACAGGAGGGGCGCTGGATAAGCCAGGTCTGGCAGCGTGTGATGGGGCATACCTGATATGAATGGAGCCTCATCACCGCCGCTGTTTAAAAGCTTAACACTCCTCTCCACGGGAGACCGGTCTCTTCCCTGTGCATGCACACTGGTGTCCTTGTGAGTCCAGGAAGAGTGCGTTGAGGGACTCCCGCACCACCAGACACGTGAGCTGCCAGAACCGCACCCGTTTACAGAGCCAACGAGCAGGTTGCGACTGCCGGACTCCGTCCCTTACCTGGACCCTTCTCCCATGAACACTGCTCGACCCACACAAACCGCAGCATGATGAGGACACCAGATCCCTTGTTTATTTTGGAAACTCTCCCCCTTTGGCCACGTTTATCCCCTTTTTTGTTTTATTTTCTGTTAATAAAAGCCTCTCCGAGGCCTGATGCCAATCCCACTGTGTCTGTCGTTGGCTCCTCCCATTACAGAAGAAACTGGTTCTACACGAAGGTTGTAAAACCTTGCAAAGGTGTTAGGTGTCGGCCCGCCCGCAGCTCGACAGATGTCTGCAAGAGATGAGGCCTTGGGAATGGTACTCAAAAGTGATGGCATCCACTATCCAGTGGGCCAACCTCTGCTTGGAGACAGCCTTCCCTTTCTGCTGACCTCCAAAGCAGACCAGGATCTGCTCAGAGCTTCAGAAGCTCTTGATGCAGTCCACGCATATGCAAAGTGCTCTTACGGGAAACAGTAACGTCAAGGCTGGATCTGCCTCCTCCAGGGGCAGTGCTTGAAGGTTCACCACCTGGTCTCAAGAAACATGTGAGAGTAGGCCGGCCCGAACACAAGGCACTCTTCCCCGACCCTCTTGATGGAAGTGAGTGCGATCAGGAGCATTGTCTTGAGAGATAGGAACTTGAGTTCGAAAGAATCCAGCGGCTCAAAGGGACCCCACTGAAGTCCAGCCAGAACAATAGAGCATTCTCAGGAGGGTTTCAGAGGTGACCTAGGAGGATTTAAGCTTCTGGCACCCCTCAGGAACCTAACAATCAAGACATGCCTCCCCAGGGACCAGCTGTCCACTGCATCGTGATGGGCTGCAATGGCAGCCACATACACTGTAAGAGTTACCCTGTTACAAGGATGAAAGTGTTCATCCCTGCCTCAAGACGACAACAAAGAGAGGAAATAGTTAAGGTTGAGGTAGCATAGAGGGAGAGAGAGGGAGGTATGGTGATAGTTTGAGTTGAATGAGGGCGGAGAGAGGCTGGAACATATTGTGTTAAAGATGTTTGCAGAGAAGCTCAGAGAGGACTGTAATGGGGCTTTAGAGGAGAAGATGAGAGTTGTGATGATTTATACTTGTTAAAGGGGGGGTGAAATGCTCGTTTTCACTCAATATCCTGTTAATCTTGACTATCTATAGAGTAGTACTGCATCCTTCATAACTCCAAAAAGTCTTTAGTTTTATTATATTCATAAGAGAAAGATAGCCTGTACCGATTTTTCCAGGAAAAACACGACCGGCTGGAGGCGTGATGTGTGGGTGGAGCTAAAGAATCACGATCGCGAGTAGGCTTTTGCGTTGAGAGCGTTTGGAAGCTGTGACATTACCGTGAGGGAAAAAACATTCAAAACAAACCATGGCTAAGAGTCAGATTCAGCGTATATTTATGATCCAGAATCAGATCCAGAGGCTGAAATTTAACAAGAGCAGCAGCAGCAACGACGTCTCTATGTGGTATGTACTGAAACTGTATATATTTGCTTAGCGGTTTTGGAAAATGACTAAGTTCCACTTTATGTTGTCTTTTTTTTTTTTTTTTTTTTTTAAGTTGTACATGTGGAAAGTGCAGTTTGATGACAACATCGCATGTTGTTTACTTGATGTGCTTACGCGCCGATAGCTAAGTTAACAACACAGAGATATTTGAAGCAGTTTTACTCACCGCATGCGGTTCCAACATACGACCGTGACCCTTTTTCGTTGGGACTGCATTAGCATCTTCGAAATGCAGGGAACAAACAAAAACACTTGCACAACTCCGTTGATGCTCTGTAAAAATAAACTCCATCCACTGGTCCCTTAATGCTGTTTTTTTTTTTGGTAATCTGTGCAGGGTTGTCTTGCCCTGTCAACCAAAAACACACTTCTTTTGTGACATTTCGCGACGCTCTCGCTCTGATCAGTGAATGTCTGTGCTCTCAGTGCTCTGCTATACGGGACCCATATAAGGAAATTCCACTCCATCTAATGTCACACAGAGCCATACTCGATACTTTCTGAAATTGTGACGAACTGGAAGGAGTCAAACGTACAACTTAATTTTTGAAACTTTGTCCCTGTTTAGCATGGGAATCCAAATCTTCAATAGTGTAAAAAACTCAGTATGCATGAAATAGCATTTCACCCCCCCCCCCCCTTTAACTGTGTTGGATTACGCTACCTGTGTCAGATTACACCAGTGGACTTATTTTAAATTATTGCCTATCTTCACTGCCTGCTGGGACATTGCAAAGACTAGGACTTTCTACAACATTCAGATAAGAAGATTTGCATTACAGACTGTATATCTGTATATCTCAACACACTTGAACATTGAATTTGCTTATTTTTGCTCTTGTGCCGACAAATACATACAAAATATGTCAAAATATCCACCTTGGAAATGATGCTCGAAAAAACTGTCAGTTATTTCTTAAGTGAAAGTAAACAGTTGAGGAAAAATGGGATGTGTATTATATTGGATGTGTTCATCGTCTCTTAAAGTGACCGCGCCTAATTTAGCTACTGGCTGCTGTAATGTTAATCCAAGAAAATGAAAATGAAAATCACTCACTGCCCTTGACTGAATTTGACTGAATGTAGTTTTAACAGTCAAACCAAAAATTATTCAGACACCAGATATCATTTTTTAAAATATAGCAATTTTTTTTTTTTTTTACATTGAAGACTATCCAGTGCTATTTTACATTTAATTATTTGGTTTCTGTACCTTGACACCTACAAACTTGAAAAAAAACTTAAACACTGGTGTGAAACAGGCGTAAGGTTGTTTGCACCTTGTGCAATGTGGAATTAGTTTACAGTTTTTTCAAGCATTTTGTGATGCATTTTGGAAACAGGAGAGGAGCCCCTTTTCTAAAGCACCATCTAGCTTGATAAACCCTTTCTCAAAGACTTACTGTTTGTCAATTTTATTTGGGTAACACACATATTCTGAATCCCTTCGGCAGAATTCGAATGAGCCATTTTAATCTAGATTAATCTAGATTAATCTAGATTAATTTCAAGATCACAGTGAGATTAATATAGATTAAAAAAATAATCTATGCCCACCACTAATATATATATAAATATTAGTCCATCCTTCTCCATACGGTAGCTCTTTGGATGTTCGAACTGGACACATACAATTAGGCTTCTTCTGGTCAGGCTCCTGGAATGGAGGAGGACAGAAAGTATGCAGCACTATTGGTTGTGGTGTGACGGAAGGAACCTTCGGAACTGATGTGGCCGGTCAGAACCGCGCTACTAATGACAGCCGAACCCCATCCCGGCGTACTCTTGCCAGAACTCCCGGAAACAGAGCGATCGGGGGAAAAGTGTAAGGACGAAGCCTGGGCCAAGTCTGCACCATAGTGTCCAGTCCCAGGGAAGAGAGAGAACCAGGGGGGACATTACAATATCTCCTGAGTCGCAAAGAGGTCCACTTGAGCCTGCTTCACCACCTTGGGGTGCATCCATTCCCTTTGCCTCAGCCAATGTCTCGACATGAGGTCTGCTCCCACATTTAGATATCCAGGAATGTATACTGCCCTGAGTTAGAGGAGTTTGTCCTGGGACCACACAAGGATCTGGTGCACCAGCTTGTAGAAAGGTCATTAATGCAGACCTCTCTGGTGGTTGATGTAAGAGACCACTGATGTGTTGTCAGTGCCCACCAACACACGGTGATCTCTCAGGTCTGTGAGGAAGTGTTTCAATGCTCGATACACAGCCAGCATCTCCAAACAATTAATATGCCATGTCAGATGGAGACCACTCCACAGACCGTGGATTGACTCGATACACGCAGGGGACAGACGTGCCTGCATCTTGGTAGACACCAAGCCTAGATAAGTGGTCCCCTGTAATGGAAAAGCACACTTTTCTTGACATTCTGTCTCAAACCCAGCTCCCCATATGGGCAAGTACGTCACTGTGATGAGTGGGGTGGGGCTTAGAGCCGTGGGAATGGAGTGAGGCAGGTGGAGTGATTGGAAATCAGCGACACCTGTGACACTCACCGGTCTCAAGTCTTTGTAAGTGTGTGGGGTGAGGGTGCAAGGCTGAACGGAAGTACTCAATATTGGTATGCTTTGCCCCAGAAAGCAAACCTAAGAAACTTCCTGTGTTGGGGATGGATGGAGACATGGAAATATGCGTCTTTGAGATCTATCGTGACAAACCAGTCCTCGGACCTTATTTGAGATATGACATGCTTGATGATGAACATCTTGAACTTCAGTCGCTGACGAAGATCTATGATCGGACGCAACCCCCGATCCTTCTTTGGAACTATAAAATACCGGCTGTAAAACCCTCTCATAATAGAGATTCCCTCTCATAATATTGTATTCACATGAAAGCACACAAAGGAACAAGCGCACAGTAATGCACTTACAACTAGAACATTCTGAACATTCATTTTACATAATTTCATTATTTCAGTGAAGTTTGCAGAAAAAGTTATACTTTCTTAGTTAAATCAACTAAGTTTTTTATCGAGCATTGGTATGGAGACTTTATTTTTTATGTACTATAACATTTTGATAGTTCCTCTGTGTTAAACTTCAGTGGATCTGGGTCATACTGTACACTTATAAGTGGACAGGAAAGCACACAAAGGAACAAGCGCACAGTAATGCACTTATGTTGGGTGAGGCAGCTTCCCTTGAAAATTTATAACAGCCTGTAAAATAAAGTGCTGGTAGCATTAGTTGTTTTGTGCTACTCTAGATTTGGCGATCTAAAAACAGTGGAGCTAAAATGGGTTAAAGAAGTTATTCAGACCTAGAGAAATCCTTACCTCCAGCAGGAGACTGACCACACTGCAGGCCCTTGAAACCTCCTGTCGGCATTTTCCGCATTAAACAAGAAGCCAGAGTTTGATCCAGCTTTTCCAAGGAAGACACTTGAAACGCCTTCAAAACACAAGGAACATTACAAACCTTAAAAAAGTATTTAATGCTGAAGAGTGTGCCACTATCATCACTAAACGAAATTGTAAACATGAAGAAAGGTTTCCCAAACTCTTCTCCATCTGCCATTGGTCAGTCATATGGCTCTGTCGAAAAAGTCTGTTCGTTTAACAATTGCTGGCATGTCAGTATGGCCAGGATGCTTAGACAAAAGTTTTAATAGCACCTCAGAGCAACCTTTCACGGGAGTTAACCCATAGTTCAAGTAATAATAATAATACATTTTATTTAGTAAAGTGCATTTAAAATGCTACTTTCTCAAAGTGCTTTACAACGCAAGCAAACACAATCTGAATTGAAACACAAAAATACAGAATAACAATAAGTTAAAAGCAAAACAGAAATAAAAAGTTTTAAGATGAGATTTAAAAATACCTAACAAATTTGTTTCCATGATGTCACCTGTGAGTGAATTCCACAATTTGTGGGTGTAAGATGAAAATAAGTTTGCTTATATGACTCATTTATAGTTGTGTCTACAAATTCAGCTGGGATATTTTAACATTGACTAAATGATACACCTGGTATAGTGTATAGTTTAAGTGATACATATATAGATCATCTGTTGTGAGTTATTTAAAGTATCAACCCAGAATTTTAATAAGCAAAATAAAAATGTATAGTAAAAGATGAAAGACACCAAAGATAAAGTTACTTCATCAGACAGCAAAGCCTAATATGCTTTACCATCTTTTAAAGCTATTCAGAATTTGTTTATCTATTCAAATGTGCAGTAAATTAGGAGGATGAAAATGGTGTATTATCACAATTGGTTGCAACAAATAGAGTAAATGCAGGAGCTGTTTAATGAGATGATAAGATGAAGAGACACTGGGATTCTGATGAATGCATGCAGTGGCTTTCCTTTATAATGCCAATCGTATGGCCTCCTAAGGACTCCTGGGTGGGAATGAGCAGGGTAAAGCAGGTAAAAAAGTGCAACCGAGGCAGAGTCAGGGTGACTGGAAAACCATGTAGAACCGGAAGGAAGTAGAGACAGGGAAGATAATTTAGGGCCAATGAGCTGAGGTGGAGCCAGGGTATCCAAGGACCAAGGTTGAGCTCTGTTGCCATTCTGAGTGTGGACAGCAGAAAACACCAAAGGGATGGAGGTGCCCAGTGAACCCAGAAGACTGGAGGACCCACAAGCCCGGAAGACCAAAGTGAAGCCAGAGGGACCGAAACCATGAAACCATGAGGTGGAAATAGTAGGACAAGGGACCCCCACTGGAGCCATAGAGATGACCAGCCACGATGGATACGATTGACTGCATGGCTCAAGCTGAGTCTTTTGTCTCACAGGAGACCAAGGTGGATGCAGATGATCCAAGAGACAAATCAGAGCTGGAAGCTGGGAAACCCGAGGCTGAACCTATGAATAAAGCAGAGCCAAGCAAGTAAGGAACCAAGGAGCTTAACAGTGACAGTTAGGATAACAAAGCCAGTAAGCCAGCTGAAACCATTGGAGAAACAGAGACAAAAAGTTGGGCAAAGCTGGCAGGGACAAAAGAGCTTGTATGCTCAGCAGGACCAGCTGAGGAGAAAGGGACAGGGAACATGTTGCGACCAGAGAGTTCATTCAGGCAGATGTGGTCGCCAAAGGGAGAAGGAGTTCAAGGGTAGGCAGAAGGGTGGGGGAAAGCGTCTGTGTCCTCCAGATCAATGAGCCATGTGTCACCCTCTGTGGAGGGACCAAACAGTGGGTGCAGGCTACAGGAAGGACCAGATGTTTAGAAAGTTGTTTGTTGAATATTCTATATTATTATTATTATTATTATTATTATTATTAACAGATTGAATATCTCTCTGAAGTAAACACTTGAAGGTAAATGTTAATTATAGAATTTTTAATTATGAAAATGTGTGTGAAATGTTATGAATTTAAAAACAACTTAAATAAAAAAATAAAAAAAAAACTGTGTTGAATGTCAGCCCATAAAAATACAAGGCATTAAAATGCAAGCACTGTTTATGCAATGTATTATTTTTTTCAATTAGAAAAATTCAACATTCTTTTTTTATTTCAAAGTCATTTGTCATATTTTTATCATATGTAGGTGTAATACAATGTTATTATTATTATTAGTAGTAGTAGTATTTTCCACAGATCTGTGTGAATGGGCATTCTGCTGTTGTTTGCGCACAAAAAAAAAAGCTAATTATAATAATTTTTTTTTTTTTTTTTTTGCATAATTATTGTCATGGAAATGTACCCTTAAATACACACTAAAAGTACTCATATAAGAAAAGGGCTTTAAGGGGTTATAGGAGAAGTAAACTCAGTACTGACTAAAATAGTAAATAAAAAATAAAAAAAGAATATGAATAATGTTCAAAATTCCTTAGATATTAAACTACAGTAACATCTAACTATCAAATAAATAAAGCTTTAGAGCTCTTATTCAGCACTTTGTTTACAGCTTGCACAAAGAGTGGAGCTGGGGGGTGGCTATAGCCCCCAAGCCACCCAAACCCCCCACTCGAAATAGTCCCTGTCTCCAGGGAACAGAGGATTTTAAAAGAAGGGAAAGGAACATGATTTTACACTCTAGACTGGTTAAGGTTCCCTACCTGGCCACCCCTATGAAAATATCCTGGCTACGACCCTGATTTTTAGAATATACATATGGGCGTACATGTCACTAAGGGCACAATAAATCATTGCAAGACTATAAAAGCTTAGGCTTTAGGATTACCAGCAACAGTAAATGTTTCCTATAATTTGTTGTAGAAACCCCCTCATTGATAATTGGAAGACTGCAGCAACACTAAAGCATGAAAAGCAGCACTAGAGAGCCAACAAGTTTAAGTTTGCAGATTCATAATTTGTTTGCATAGCTATGATTTCCATTTAGATATACAGTATTGTTCAAAATAATAGCAGTACAATGTGACTAACCAGAATAATCAAGGTTTTTCGTATATTTTTTTATTGCTACGTGGCAAACAAGTTACCAGTAGGTTCAGTAGATTCTCAGAAAACAAATGAGACCCAGCATTCATGATATGCACGCTCTTAAGGCTGTGCAATTGGGCAAATAGTTGAATTAGTTGAAAGGGGTGTGTTCAAAAAAATAGCAGTGTGGCATTCAATCACTGAGGTCATCAATTTTGTGAAGAAACAGGTGTGAATCAGGTGGCCCCTATTTAAGGATGAAGCCAACACTTGTTGAACATGCATTTGAAAGCTGAGGAAAATGGGTCGTTCAAGACATTGTTCAGAAGAACAGCGTACTTTGATTAAAAAGTTCATTAGAGAGGGGAAAACCTATAAAGAGGTGCAAAAAATGATAGGCTGTTCAGCTAAAATGATCTCCAATGCCTTAAAATGGAGAGCAAAACCAGAGAGACGTGGAAGAAAACGGAAGACAACCATCAAAATGGATAGAAGAATAACCAGAATGGCAAAGGCTCAGCCAATGATCACCTCCAGGATGATCAAAGACAGTCTGGAGTTACCTGTAAGTACTGTGACAGTTAGAAGACGTCTGTGTGAAGCTAATCTATTTTCAAGAATCCCCCGCAAAGTCCCTCTGTTAAAAAAAAAGGCATGTGCAGAAGAGGTTACAATTTGCCAAAGAACACATCAACTGGCCTAAAGAGAAATGGAGGAACATTTTGTGGACTGATGAGAGTAAAATTGTTCTTTTTGGGTCCAAGGGCCACAGGCAGTTTGTGAGACGACCCCCAAACTCTGAATTCAAGCCACAGTACACAGTGAAGACAGTGAAGCATGGAGGTGCAAGCATCATGATATGGGCATGTTTCTCCTACTATGGTGTTGGGCCTATTTATCGCATACCAGGGATCATGGATCAGTTTGCATATGTTAAAATACTTGAAGAGGTCATGTTGCCCTATGCTGAAGAGGACATGCCCTTGAAATGGTTGTTTCAACAAGACAATGACCCAAAACACACTAGTAAACGGGCAAAGTCTTGGTTCCAAACCAACAAAATTAATGTTATGGAGTGGCCAGCCCAATCTCCAGACCTTAATCCAATTGAGAACTTGTGGGGTGATATCAAAAATGCTGTTTCTGAAGCAAAACCAAGAAATGTGAATGAATTGTGGAATGTTGTTAAAGAATCATGGAGTGGAATAACAGCTGAGAGGTGCCACAAGTTGGTTGACTCCATGCCACACAGATGTCAAGCAGTTTTAAAAAACTGTGGTCATACAACTAAATATTAGTTTAGTGATTCACAGGATTGCTAAATCCCAGAAAAAAAAATGTTTGTACAAAATAGTTTTGAGTTTGTACAGTCAAAGGTAGACACTGCTATTTTTTTGAACACACCCCTTTCAACTAATTGCCCAATTGCACAGCCTTAAGAGCGTGCATATCATGAATGCTGGGTCTTGTTTGTTTTCTGACAATCTACTGAACCTACTGGTAACTTGTTTGCCACGTAGCAATAAAAAATATACTAAAAACCTTGATTATTCTGGTTAGTCACATTGTACTGCTATTATTTTGAACAATACTGTATCAAATCTGTCCCATCTGTGACACCCAAGACCCTAATTGGGTCAGAAATTAAATATTACATTAAATTCACATTTGAAAAGCTAAAAAATAGCATATGTTAGGGCAGAAGCTGAACATTTTATTTGAAGCAAATTTGTTTGAGCATGTGGGTTAAAACTTAAACCGTCATATGCTTACCTGGCACATAAACTTTACAGGATCTGCAGCCTGTTGAAGGAAGTGGGCAATGTCTTCCATGATGGTGTAGTACTGTAAGCAGGCATTGCCTTTCACGAGGCCTTTACTGTAAAGTGTTACAATCACATGTCCAGAAGTAAAATCTGAAAACACAAATTATATTGCCACCAAAAAATTATTTTATGAATTTTATATGTCAATTTCTTAAAGGAATATGGATATGGAACAAAATTTTATATATATATATATATATATATATATATATATATATATATATATATATATTAGTGCTGTCAATCGATTAAAAAAAATTAACTAATTAATCGCACAATTTTTTAAAATTAATCGCGATTAATCGCGATTAATCGCAATTAAAAGACTGAAACTTTTTGGATATGTAAATGTAAAATGTAAATAATTAATGTAAACTCAAGACAAAGAAACTTTAAATTCAAAATATGATTGTTTATTGGAATTTTTGTTTAACTTGTAACACAGATTTTCTCATGTAAACAACATACTTGCAATAAACCATCAATATCCTCCAAATTAACTGTTAGCTTGAAAGCCATATTTATTACAGAAATAAAAACACAGGCATGTAAGTACCATTTGAATTTCAAAACAATCAATGCCAATAAAAAACAAAAATGATTTCCATGTTGAATTCTAAGTGGACTGCAAAAAAATTCCAAAGTATAGTCATTGCCAGTGCTTTAAGTGGGCCGGTACGCACTGGTACTCAGTACCGCCACTTCCAAATATAGCTCTTGAGCGTACCGCCACCTCTCCGTGCGCCCAGAACGTGCTTGTAGCGTACCGGTACGCTCATTTGGACATCTGTTTTAATAGAGGTTTTAATCTTTTACCTGCACTGCCGATTTTCAGAGCGCCCTTCACAATGCAAGCTTCCTAATTCATCCCACCCAGAGAAGATACTACATTACCCATTCACCCTTAAGTTATACAAGTGACTAGCGCATGTGTCGCTTTTCCCACTGTTAAGTGTCAACAACTCAACGTGGCCGGAGAAGGTGTGTGAAACTCGTTGTGAGTTATACTAAAGCAAAATCTTGAGTATTTATTGTCTGATAAACATTAAAAACTGTCTGCGGAGGTTGAGTCGTCCTGCAGCCCCCGCTGGCTGTTCATTGGCTGCAGCATCTTTTTTCTAAGTTCTAAAAAAATACCGTAGACGGCTAGGCACAAATTTAGATATTCATTTATCTAATTAATCTATAGCCTATGCACAAAGACAATATGATCTTTTTGTCCCCTTTTTGTTTAAAGCTTGATGAAGAGAGAGAGGGCAAGTTGCTGCAGCTGCGAGGAGGACAGTGATGCACGCGCACAGGAGTGATTGACAGTTCGCGGCACTGTGTACAAAAAATACTCCGCTACACAATTATTTCGTTATTTTCGTTTAAGCTTATTAACGTTAGCGTTACAGAAAGGTCTGATTTACGCACTGTTACAGTCATTATTTTTTTTTTTTAAACAATGACATTTGAGTTCATGATTTTAATGTTGCTGTTTCTTGTGGCAGACTGAATGAAGAGTAATGTTTCTTGTGGCAGACTGAAGAGTAATCCGGCAGAGTTTTATACTGAAACTTTCCGTCTAAAAGTCCTTCCTTAGTCTTATCCATATTTCTTTGCACGTTGAACACACATAGGCCACAACTGGAAATAAAAAAAACTGCAACCGCGTTAATTGCGTTATTTTTTTTTAACGCGTTAAATATTTCAAATTAATCGAATGTGTTAACGCGCTAATTTTGACAGCACTAATATATATATATATATATATATATATATATATATATATATATATATATATATATATATATATATATAATTTTTTCCTTTACAATGCAATTAGAAAGAACGTAAATAAAGAGTAAATAATGACAAATAATTTTTGTAGCGTGTGTTCCTTTAACATGCAACCATAACATTTTCTACACCCTTAAAGTTTTAAAATTTAAGCATCTATGTAGACCAATTTTACCAGGTGCAATCACTTTCAGTGTGCTCTCATTCCAATTTATAGGCTTCACTTTCACTCGCTGCTTATTCCCACTGAACTCCACCACTGCATCTTTGCTGGCCATGGCCTCCTGCAGAAGAATGAAGATCTCCATTGGATTCTGTGAAGACACACAGCATGGCATCAATCTAATTTATATACTGTGAGAAGCTCTTGCTCAGTTAGTTGGCAGTGTTAGGCATTTCCTAGCATGACACTTTTCCACTGCGTGGTACAAATTGGCTCGGCACGGCTCACTTTGTGTTTCCACTGCAGTTTAGTACCACTTCAGAGTAGGCGGGATTATTCACATTCATTGCTCCGCCTCTCCTGTCGCAACTCCAGAATTTTTTTTTCATTACACGGCACCCCATCAAGCTCTCGCTGGGGTCTGCTCCTCTGCTATCAATGAGAGGAACACCTGTACTTCCTCAGCAGACATGGAAACAAATTTTTTTAATTGTTAAAAAAGGTGCGCTTGTTCAAAACAGTTGCATTTAATGCTTCGCAAGCTGTGCGGATTTAAAACTAGTGGTTCTTTTGTGTCTCTATGTCATAAGTTCAGTGACAGATACTGACCAATCTCCCCGGCCAATGAGTGATCAGCAGAGTTTACATGTCACGTTTTGGTAACAGTATGGTTCACTTGGAACCTCAATTGAGGTGGTACTGAAAAAAGTACCAGGAACCAGCTACTGTATCCAGTGGAAAACCTTTGAAGGTGATACATGCCCCTGTCAAGTGTGCTACACTAGTCCTTAAAAGTGAATCTTAAGGAGGGCGTACACAGTGCGATTTTTGCTGTCGTACAAGTTCACATGCGATTTTTTCCAATCATGTGGAAATCGCGTATGCTTGTATGGTCGCGGCTCGTATCATTTGCGATGAATTACGAGTCGAGCAGAGTGGCTTACGAGCACTTCCCGACCTCCCGATCATTTTTAAACATGTCTAAAAAGTTTTTGAGCTATCGGTTTGAATTTGTGACATGTGCGGTTGAATGATCCGATTTGTTGATTTATCTGAAGTTGACCAATCAAGAACTAGGAAAACCACAGAAGAAGAAAGACGTGTACTGTGTGCGTGGACATACGATCTTCCGACCATCCGAATTCGCACCGTGTACACCTGCCTTCATCAGATTTATTTTGATCGTTCACTTTATTTTATAGCCGTGAGTGCAATACACCTGCATTGCGTTAGCACTCGTTAGCTTGTCATTAGCGTTTTCATTCGAACCTATCGTTGTTTTCTTTTCTCCTCTCCTCTCTCTCGCTCCAGTTTTTCACAAGTTAATCAAACAACCGCTGTAAAAATATTTCATCAAGCACGGTGAGTAATGGCTTCTCCTGCTATTGTTATTTGCACCTCTTGTCACATGTACAGTTTATCTATCTCTGTCGCAGATGAGGGATTCACATGTGATAATTGCAGGGAAATAGTTAGGCTGAGAGAGAAGATTTCAGAATTAGTTTTTTTTTTTTATTATTGTTTCTCAGTGATTCACCCACTGAGAAACCTGATGAAAGTGCTCTAGTTATTGGTGATTCTATTGAGCCAGGAGCCAGAGCGCCTGAAATCTTGGCAAATTTAAAAGTGCTGGCTAATGCTAAACGTAAATACAGTAAGATTGTCATTCATGCCGGTGCTAATGATGTTCAACTTCACCAGTCTGAGATCACTAAAAATAACATTAAAGAGGTGTTTTGAACATGCAAGCATGATTTCAGACACTGTAATATACTCTGGTCCCCTCCCTGCTTACTGTGGTGACGAGATGCATAGCAGATTGTCATCACTCATTGGCTGGATGTCTAAGTGGTGCCCACAGAATAACATAGGTTTCATAGACAATTGGGCGAGCTTTTGGGGCAGACCTGACCTGTTGAAAAGAGATGGTCCTCATCCCTCCTGGTGTGGCGCCACTCTTTTCTCTAGAAATATGGCAAATAGTCTTAGTTTTTATACTTGACTAACTGGGGCCCAGGTCAGGAAGCAGACAGACTGGCTAAACCGACCGTCTACTAGCTGCCTCACGTCACAGAGGTCAGTTAATTCTCAGCACATAGAGACCCTTTCACCTAGATATCACACTATAGAGACTGTGTCTGTTCCCCGAACTAGAAAATACAAAAAAACATCCAAACCAAGTTAAGATTAACAATTTAATTGAGGTTCAACAAATAAAAAACAGGTGCAATATGGATAAACAAATGATAAAGCTTGGCTTATTTAAAATCAGATCCCTTTCTATGAAAACACTTTTTGTAAATAATATGATCACTCATCATAATCTAGATGTGCTCTGTTTGACAGAAACCTGGCTAAAACCTGATGATTACATTATTTTAAATGAGTCCACCCCCAAGATTACTGTTATAAACATGAGCCGTGTCTAAAAGGCAAAGGGGGAGGTGCTGCTTCAATTTATGACAACGTTTTCAGGATTTCTCAGAGGGCAGGCTTCAAGTATAACTTGTTTAAAGTAATGGTGCTGAATATAACATTATCCAGAGAAACAAATGTTAATGATAAATTCCCTGTTATGTTTGAACTGGCTACTGTATACAGGCCACCAGGGCACCATACAGACTTTATTAAAGAGTTTGGTGATTTACATCCGAGTTAGTTCTGGCTGCATATAAAGTTTTAATAGTTGGTGAGTAGTACTTATAATATACCTTCTGTCATGATGATTTACTTTGACCTTTTTGACAGGTTGAACTTCCAGTAACCTTATGATGGATGGGGTGAACTTTTCCGAATGAGTTCATGGGTTAACCTATTGACCCCTACCCACGCATCGATCATGTGGTTTTGACAGAAGCTTTTACCCTATTGACCTAGTTAGTTCTAAATCATGGTTTTTGACGTATGGTTTTACGATATATGAACACTCCCCATGCATCGATCATGTGGTTTTGACAGAAGCTATTTGCAGGTTGTTTGAACTTTGTGTCAGTTAGGTTGTTTGAACTTTGTGCCAGTTAGCTTGTTTGAACTTTATCCCAGTTATACGGTTATGTGTGTGTGTGTGTGTTTGTTTGTGCGGTTGGCCGCATGCAGAGAGAACGGCCTGACACCCCTTTATATAAAACATTCTAGAATTTATATAATATAATTAATTATCATGCTAAAGTTTAAAAAACATTTTAGTTTTTTCATATATGTGACATTCAGTTATTTCACATTCATATATAAAACATTCTATAATTTATATAATCTAAAACAATTAAAGGTTGAAAAACATTTAAGTTATTTCACATTTATATATAAAACATTCTATAATTTATATAATCTAAAACAATTAAAGGTTGAAAAACATTTAGTTATTTCACATTTATATATAAAACATTCTATAATTTATATAATCTAAAACAATTAAAGGTTGAAAAACATTTAGTTATTTCACATTTATAAAACATTATATAATTGATATAATCTAAAACATTTCAGTTATTTCACATTTATATATAAAACATTCTATAATTTATATAATCTAAAACAATTAAAGGTTGAAAAACATTTAAGTTATTTCACATTTATATATACAACATTCTATAATTTATATAATCTAAAACAATTAAAGGTTGAAAAACAGTTAGTTATTTCACATTTATATATAAAACATTATATAATTTATATAATCTAAAACATTTCAGTTATTTCACATTTATATATATATATATATATATATATATATATATATATATATATATATATATATATATATATATATATATATAAAACATTCTATAATTTATATAATCTAAAACAATTAAAGGTTGAAAAAAAAATTCAGTTATTTCATATAAAACATTCTATAATTTATATAATATAATTAATTATCATGCTAAATTTGGAAAAAAAAAAACATTTTAGTTATTTTATATATGTGACATTCAGTTATTTCACATTTATATATAAAGCATTCTATAATATACATAATCTAAAGCAATTAAAGGTTAAAAAACATTTCAGTTATTTCACATTTATATATAAAACATTCTATAATTTATATAATATACATAATCTAAAGCAATTTAACTAAGGTTGAAAAACATTCTGTTCTTTTAAAAAGGTTATAAATGAAACGTATATAAAAAATATACTGATAAACCATATAAACAAGCGGACATACGCATGGACATATCAAGTTAAAAAGAATCTTATCTCTATTTTAAACAATATAAAAAATAAATAAATAAAATTATAATAAAGCGCGGAACATACATTTTAAACAAGTATTCATCATGTTTATCAAACTTATAAAACACATATCAGTAATAGACATGTTACTAAACCAAAGCAAATCATTTATCATACATTTTTAATCATGTATTCAACATATACTTATAACACCAATGTCTGGGGGGATGCCAAAATACCTCCAGTCCCCCCAAAACCCACTCAGACTCCAGGGGTTAAAGAATATGGAAATAAATAATTATATAATGACATCATTATCCTAAAGAAATTCTTTAAACAAAAACAGTATTCAACATTTAAGTTAATCAAACTTATAAAAAACATAAAAAAACACCATTCTCTTCTTTTAAAAAAGAAGAACATTTTTTCTTATTTTAAATGTGATTATGTATAGCATAGTATATAAAATAAACATTTCTGATGATACATATAAAAAAATATACCTTGCTTTTTTTTTTTTTAGAACGGTAAGAGATGTCCAAAGAGATGTCCAAACATGAATGAAATATCCCCAAAATAAAATAATACGACTTCAAAATAAAATAAAATGTTTAAAGTTAAATCATAAACAGAATATCACAGGTCCTAGTAGTTTTATTCTCCTGTATGTGAGACCTGAGGGGGTGCTTCACAGACCCCGCAGCGAGGGTGGAGTTCCAGACCGCATGATCTAAGTCAATGGGGTACATTATTTCAAAGCTAACATTAATGTAATGTTTTTTAATAATCAGTACCCCCACTACATCTGATGTCCGCTGTTTCTTAATTCAACTAAATGATGATATATATTACCTAAAATATTTATATTTTTATATAATATTATATAATAAATAATTATTTATATCATATTATATCATATCATATATATGATTATGTTATATTAGATGCGTTATGCATTAATCACTTTAGATTCTTTAAAGTTCTTATTTTTGTTACGTGAGGTGACACAGAAAACAAGGAGAGATCCAATTGCAGGTAAGCAGTTTATTATAGGGCAAATCCAAAGGGGTAAACAGTCCAGGCAGGGTCAAAACCAGAATATCCAAAACAAAACATAAACAAGACGTGGACACAGAGCAAGGCAAGGCAAGACAAGGGCAAGAGTTGACGGACATGTAAAACGCATAGACATTAAACAAGGACTCCGTAACAAGGACAGAAACAACCCAGGTATTTAAAGACAAGTGCAAACGATGTAAGTGAAAACAGCTGAAAACAATGAACAGTGACGATAAGGGGAAGTGGGACCTCTAGTGGACACCCAGGCATACACAGACCAGACATACTGTGACAATTTTTAGCACGATCTTCAAAGTTTTTAATACCATCCCTCTCTCTCTCTCTTTCTCCCTCTCTCTCTCACACACACACACACACACACACACACAATGAAACATGAAGCCAAAGTCTTTCTGTATGTTTTAAAAATAAAAATAAAAATATCGATTTTGCTTTAAATGTATGCTGAGGAGCTCGTTTGTTAGTCACAGCATAGACTGTGAAGTTTAGATGAAGTTGTTTTATCTTTTAGAAGAAAGACCCTCAATTGTATTCAGTCATTAAAGATGGTTCAGGTAAAAAGGGTTTGCGGACCCACGCATCCTAGAGATGTAATTTATGTGCGTTGCTACGGTCGTAAACCTTTCACATATCTACGGTACTTTCAGACACAGAGCAGGAAAGACATTTGCAGGCCCTCTGTTTAGCCATCCCAAAATACCTCCATTTAAAAGCAAAAATAAAATCTTAAAATGACCACCTGTACATCTAACGGCTGTAGTTTTATTTTATATATTTTATATTAAAAGTATCCTTACTATCCATATTATATTCTTTATTTAAAACAATATATATTTAACCGACAGTATCCCCCCAACGTGTGTTTTCCATCAGTTGTTTGGCCTTCAGCCTTTTTACGTAGTGCTTTTCATTTAGCCTACTGTAAGATCGCTTTACACTAGTGTAATGAAAGTTAACTTTTTTTAAAGTTTATAGTTGTATTTTACTGTATCCGCATCCTTCTATCCTGTAGATTGTATGTGTACTGTAAAATAACAAATATACATCAAGTCAGTCAAGTCAGTCAAATAATTACACCTGCAATTGTAAACGTTTAAACACATTGTGTGTCACTTAAGCAAGGCACACCGTCTATCGTCGTATTTTTTTTTTTCAATAACCCGATGACCGGCATCGTTTCTTCATATAATTTATGCACCCAAGTGCTTTTCTCACACGAGTAGAAAACCTTTTCTCTTTGGATGTGTTTGGCAGAAACATAATTTCTACATCAGAAAAAAAATTAAATGTACGACTGAACTTTTCTCATTCGACAGAGATACTATTTTGCTAATTATGTACCCGGCCTATAACACCCGGTGTAAATGTGACCAAATCACTAAGAAGGAGAGTATAGCGATTTGTGTTGATTTGTAAATTATATTTTTATTACTCCATTAGATTTAGTCGTCGTGTTCAGATAGCAGATGACACAATTCACATTTTGTTTTAAGACTCCTGTAAGTTCATGCTAACTCTTGCGTGGGAAAGAGAGCGGGTGAGCACATTCTATTCATTTAAGAAAAATTATTAAACATTTGCCCGAACTTTTTTATTAGCAAAACTGACTAAAACATTTTTTTTTTTTTTACCAGAGATAGTCGACTGATCTGTTTACACGTTGTTTTGCAGTTTTCTGATGAAGAGTTTTCTCTGACTGCGGTCAAAGAGTTTTCTCTGACTGTGGTCAAACATACACTGCCTGTCACAGTAGCAGGAGGTGAACGGGCTTTCAGCAAGTTAAAACTGTTAAAAAACTACCTGAGATCAACAATGGGCCAGGATAGACTAAACAGCCTCGCCATTCTGTCAATTGAAAGCCAATTGGCCAAACAGTTGGACTTTACAGATCTCTTCACTGATTTCGCAAACAAAAAGACTCGTCAGTGGGCATTTATTGGGATGTAGATTACATCTCATTTGACTTTTTTGCATTTTGGCAGGCTTAGCTTATCTGATTGGTTTCTGAGGGTACAGTTGTCTTGTGTTCTCCTGTTAAAAAATAAATGTTTTTAATTTAAATCTTCAGTATCATGGATCAAAATGTTAGTACACAAACCTGATGTAGCCTAAGGTTTAAAGGTTTTTGAGCACAATTAGGCCAAATAGATTTAAACACTATTTATACTTGTTTATATTCAAATAATAATAAAACAAATCATTCAAAATTGAATTTTCATTTTGCTAACCCGCATCGTACGGTATGTGTAGGGGGCCCACTGACATTGAGAGTATACAGGGCCCAGAATTTGTTGCGACGCCCCTGGTGAAATCCTCTCTTCTAAACTATTGTGAAAACTTTTAATGTCGATCCGGCCCACCAGCCGTGTATCTTTTTCATTGTTTTTAGATAAAGACTATTCTCAGAGTTTGGTCAAACAGACAAAAACACGAACAAAATAGAGTACAAGATGATTAAATGATTGTCAAGAGAGTGTTTAAACTGAGATTGCGATGCACTTAAGAACTTTTTCTGGTCTACCGGTGTCACAAAGACATATAAATAGCCACTACCTAGACTTGAAAATGAGTCTTACCATCTTCTGTTGACATTAAAAAGTCAAGGATGCCAGAGGAACTATTTCCTTTGTCTGTGTCTCTAAACATCACACTGGTAAATAAACCAGAGATGACATGTAGAAAGAATTAATTGAAAGGGGAATGTTTTAGTCCATTTTAGATGGTCTGCATCAACATATGTTTTAGATGTTTTAGGTATTCATCAGACTAAAAGGTTTGATTGGGGAAACCACACTACGACTGTAACTGCGCTTTGTTGTGTCTAAATGACCCGTTCTTCTTTAAGAAAAACACAAGGCGAGCAGTTTCTGACATCTATTTAATTCACTACATTTTTTCACAACCGCAAATGTTTTGTTTAGCTTACATATTAGTTTTAGTCGGTTACATAGGTGTCACGCATGAAGTTTATAGTTATTATAAATAATTATGATAGAGTTACAGGTTTAGGTTAGTGGGGTGCCTGTAAGTGTGACGGTGTTACTCAAACAGCACATAGCGTTATCTTTTAACAAACTATTGTATTCCATGTTACTAAGACAAAATCTGTAACAGCGTTCATTAATATGTTGAAATGAAAATAAACATACAAAACTTTATAATGACCATGAGTTCAATATAGCCTAACACCTCATAGACAAATGTTTGTTCTAACGCTTTCGCCCTAAAATTGCGAGATTTCTTGACTTTGCCGTGTTTAATGGATGCTAGATCTCATCACGCCGCAGCGAACTGTAAACCACACACTTTCTCATCGCATTACGCTAAGAAACTGCACATGGTTAAAGCTATTACACCATAAACTGTCTAAAGTTGTTAATGTACAAGCACAGTAAACTATTTCTACAAAAAAAATATCATTGTGCTACTGTTTTTGCATATAATACATCGTTCAACAATACTTTTGCACACTCATTCGACTGTATTTATTACCACCGTTCTCACGTTCCTGCTGTTCATAATGTATATATAATCCTTCATTGCTCTGTTCATAATGTACATACAATCCCTACATTGCATTAATATTTATATTCTGTATATACTCTGATCAATATTGTATATAGCAACTACACTGTACTTTCTGTATATCATAGCTTTACTTACTCTGCACTTTTATGTATATAAAACACTATATTCTTGCACTTCTGGTTAGATGCTAACTGCATTTCATTAGCTCTGTACTTGTACTCTGCATAATGACAATAAAGTTGAATCTAATCTAATCTAAACAAGTACAATCGTACGCTTCCAGGACTTTGCTCATTCTTTCTGTTTAAATTTGTTTAAACAGACTTTCACATTCTTATCTTATTTTCACCAACTAAGTCTAATTCCTAGGCCTCGCGGATTGTTTTCTAGTTTTGGCCGTCAACCTCTTTGTTCATTTCATAAAATATTTTATCTTTTACGTTATATCATTATACTATCCTAGTTTATATTAGATACAAGTTTGTTTCTTAATATTCCTCGCAGGTCAAACCCTAACCAGGGCCCCTTCACCCTCCTCCACGTTTGAGCACAACACCCCCAACCCATTTGTATATTTTTTTTTTTTGTTCGAATGTACAGAATATCCACCACTACTTCCTCGTGACTATGGCAGGTCTTTATCCCCTGTGAGCGGCTGTCCTCATAAACTCGGAGCTACTGCAACATCTTGTCAATCAAAATATTACCTACGTGGACTGACAGAATCGGCTTCAACGATCAAATTTGTCTGAAACTAATGCACTCTCTAATTTTTCAAATAATAAGACTTTGACTGATCTGAGCCACAAACCAGAAATTGAAACTGAAATTGCGCAAGGCCCGGATCGTCATGGATTTTAAAAATACTCAGTTTACGTTTTGGAACAAATTCTGAAAAGGATGTCTGCCCCTACCAGCGCTGCTGCGGATGAGCGAGTGGAGTGCGGCTGTGCCGAAGGAAAGATGTGTCCTGTAAAAGCCAACATAGACTCTATGTTTAAACAATGTTACAGAGAGCAAATGATTGATCTGATCCACATGGTCATCGATCATGCATGCGATCCAAATCATGATTGTTTCTGGCTAGATAACTTGTGATGTCATCCCTATTGTTTGTAATAACAATTTGATCACTTTCTTCGCTACTTCAATGTATGCATGTATATTCAAAATGTATTGTTAAAAATAAAATGTTGAATCACTCTACTTGTTATTCTTTCTCCGAGTTCATTTTTAATGATTTAGCATACGTCCGAAGTGACCTACAATGAGTATACAGTCATGGATACTCTAACAGGGGTAGAATGGACAGGAGTAGATGTAAGAGAAATATTAAGAAACAAACTTGTATCTGATATAAACTAGGATAGTATAATGATATAACGTAAAAGATAAAATATTTTATGAAATCGAGCAAATTCACAGAGATATCGCGACTTATGAACAAAGAGGTTGACGGCCAAAACTAGAAAACAATCTGATTAATTAACACATCTTCCTTAGTAGTTAACAGTAGTGAGTTAAGTGTTAATGAATAATCACCTGTTAGTTCTTCAATAATTCCTTATTAGTTATGTAGTAAGTAAGAAACAGTATTCTAAAGTGTTACCGGATGCGGACACAGTAAAATACAACTATAAACTTTAAGAAAAGTTAACTTTCATTACACTAGTCTAAAGCGATCTTACAGTAGGCTAAATGAAAAGCACTACGTAAAAAGGCTGAAGGCCAAACAACTGTCGGTTAAATATATTGTTTTAAATAAAGAATATAATATGGATAGTAAGGATACTTTTAATATAAAATATATAAAATAGAACTACAGCCATTAGATGTACAGACGGTCATTTTAATATTTTATTTTTGCTTTTAAATGGAGGTCTTTTGGGACGGCTAAAGAGAGGGCCTGCAAATGTCTTTCCTGCTCTGTGTCTGATTTACGACCGTAGCAACGCACATAAATTACATCTCTAGGAATGCGTGGGTCCGCAAACCCTTCTTTCCTGAACCATCTTTAATGACTGAATACGATCGAGGGTCTTTCTTCTAAAAGATAAAACAACTTAATCTAAACTTAACAGTCTATGCTGTGACAAACAAACGAGCTCCTCAGCATAAATTTAAGGCAAAATCAATATTTTTATTTTTATTTTTAAAACATACAGAAAGACTTTGGCTTCATGTTTCATTGTGTGTGTGTGTGTGTGTGTGAGAGAGAAAGAGAGAGGGAGAAAGAGAGAGAGAGAGAGAATTGAATTTAAATACACCTTGGTAACGATAAAATCTCCATACTCATCGGGAAGAAGGAGGCAGGAACCGGCGCACAATCAAAACATAATTTTAATATTCAAAAATAAATACAAAACGGCGCACCAGCCCCTCACGGCCGACTGGTGCGCATAAATAAAAAGCAAACACATAAAATAATGTCCCAGGCCTGGTCCTCTCTCGTCCTTCACTATAGTCGCTCCAGTTTTATATCCTTCCATCTCCTACGTGGGACTCGATACTGGCGGTGGGGCGCAGGTGTAGCTCATCTCCAATCACTACACCTGGCCTCACTCCTCGTTCCCACGCCTCTCGGCCCCGCCCCACTCGCCACATACCCCCATCGCCCCTCGCAGGCCGGGGGGGTACCCTCGAGACTGCGCTCTACTCCACCCCACCCCCCCCCCCCTCCCTCCTGGGGGGACCGCTCACGGGGACCTGCGGGAACCTAGGGGTAGGACAGACAAGGCGAGAGAAAAGGAGATGGAAGGAGGAGCGACAGGGACGAGAGAGGGGAGAGAGAAAAAAAAAAAAAATTCCGGTTCCCAGACGCACTGCTGCTCGGCCCTCCACCGGCTGGGTGATCTCCTCCGCGGTGCCCGGCGGTGGCACTGGACGGCCCTCGGCGGACGGCACGACACTCCTCCACCGCCCGGTGGACGGCGACGGCTCCTCCGATTTTGGGCAGCTCCATGATTCCATCACGGAGGCGGCAGGCTCCAGCCCCCTGGCGAACGGTGCCGACTCCTCCGCTCCCTCACGGACGGCAGCCGCCCCTCCATATCGTGGGCGGCCGGCAGCGAGCTCGCCCGTCCCCGGCAACTCGCTCGAGCCCACCGCCTCGAGCGTCCATGGCGGCACATACTTCGCCTGCTCGAGGGCACCGCGGATTCACCACAGCGGCGAGGGATCTTCAGCAGCGCGTCCCTCCTTCTCCCGGGTTTCGGCACCACTGTAACGATACGAACTTCCTAATCATCCGGAAGAAGGAGGCAGGAACCGGCGCACAATCAAAACATAATTTTAATATTCAAAAATAAATAGGCCTGGTCCTCTCTCGTCCTTCACTATAGTATCCAGTTTTATATCCTTCCATCTCCTACGTGGGACTCGATACTGGCGGTGGGGCGCAGGTGTAGCTCATCTCCAATCACTACACCTGGCCTCACTCCTCGTTCCCACGCCTCTCGGCCCCGCCCCACTCGCCACAACCTTTATTTAGAACAATAATGTGTTCACAATAATATCACCCACTCACAAAACAAGAGCAGCTATAGTATTAATGCTAAAATGAGAAATCTTTTAAAAAGCAAGCATTAAATCATCATCATCATCATCGTCCACTGTGCAAAGGACCTCATTTATCCCCCAAATATGCATGAAAGATTCTACACAATTTACCATTTTATAATAGGCATGCTCTCTTCTAAGCCTAGCCACCACCAAAACTTTAAAGATCATCAACACATCCAGAGAACCCTGTCCTGATAACTTATTCTTTCTGGATTTCCAAATAGCAAGTTTAGCTGTACCAGACAAGTAATTAAGTAAAGTCAACTGACTTTTCCTTTTTTCCGTATACCTTGGACCATATATAAACATTTCATAAGAAAAAGCTTCACCAATTTTAATGAACCATTGCGATAAAAATGAAAACAAATCGTTTAGCCGAGCACACTGTACAAATAGATGAAAAACCGTTTCAACCTCTTTACAGAAGGGACAGCCCACCCCTACAGAAGGATCAATGTGCACCACGTATCTGTTTGTGGCTATCGCCCCATAAACGATTCTCCACTGAAGGTCTCCCGTTCTTTTATCAATGGGGCGTTTGTATAAGGACTGCCAGCAGCCTCTAGGGGAGGAAAGAACTCCAAAAAAATCATTCCATTTACTTGAAGCAAGTCCATGCAAGTGACCAGCATTGGATGCCTTCACACAGGAGATATAGAGGGCTTTCTTCCCCACCTCCTCAAAAACTCCAAGCCGAGGGGTTTCAAAAGACAAAAGACAGTTCTCATCATCTTGCCATTCTCCCACGGCAATAGTCACATTCAGAGAAGGGAAAACATAAGGAACCCCCTCTATCCATTGATCAGTTGCAATCGAGTTGTTTGTAAAAACCTTATGTTCCGCCTGCAAACACTTTAAGATTCCAGTTGTAGCTTGTTTCAGCAATCTCAGAGATCTCACTCCAGTCCTCTCACTAAATTCCTCTAAGCTTTTGGTCAAAATATGTCCCAGCTTTGTACATCCAGCAGCAGTGAAACATGCACGCAAGCTGGGTCCAGACACAAGTCTTTACGTTAGAAAGTCATTTAGAAAAAGTGGCTCTTCAAAAAGCCATGATCCAGCATGTGTGTTCAGTGGACGTGAAATGGTGAACACCTTTCATGCTTCCAGAACGGACTTATAGAAAACAGTCAAATTCACACGGTCCTCATTCTGGAGTTCCATTAAAAACAGATGTTTGTCCAAACCCATACCTCTGACCCTCCTGAGAAGAGCAGAAGCTGTCTTAATCCATGAAGCATCCGTGTGATACAACAGTCTCTGAGCTGCTTGCAACCGGAAAGCCATGATTCTGGATCTGATGTCGATCAATCCTTGGCCTCCCTCTTGAACCGGAAGGTATAATGCAGCAGCACAAATCCAGTGTTGCCCAGACCAAAAAAAATTCACAAGCTGCCTTTGAATCTCCACAATAAGTCCAACAGGTGGCTGTAACACAGTAATTTTATGCCACAGGGTAGAAGCAACCAAATTATTGGTCACTAAAATCCTCCCCCTATAGGACAACTGCGGTAGCAACCATTTCCATTTAGACAACTTGCTGCACACTTTCTCCACTAGACCCTCCCAATTTTTCTTTAGATAATCATTTGACCCAAAGAAAATGCCCAATAATTTAAGTCCCTCTCTGCCCCACTTTAGGTCTCCAGGTAACTTTGGGAGACTCTCAAACTCCCCTTTACCAGCCCAAAAAGCTTCACTTTTAGCCCAGTTCACTTTAGCTGATGAAGCTTTCTCATAAAGACTAAGTACCTCAGATAGACAGTTAATATCTTGAGCATTGTTTACAAAAACTGTAATATCATCAGCATAGGCAGAGAGAGACATTCTTGAATCTAAAGATAGACCAGGCACATTAAAACCTGACAGTCTTTCTCGAAGTCTAAAAAGCAGCTGCTCAAATGCTAAACTGTATAACTGGCCAGACAATGGACAGCCTTGCCGAATACCCCTTAAAATAGGAACTGGCCAACTCAACGTGCCCCCTATCTTAACCATGCATGATGCACCATTATATAATATCTGTATCAAATTTAAAAAAGTTTCACCAAAAGCAAAAACCTTCAATACATTAAAAAGGTAATTGTGATCCACACGATCAAAAGCCTTTTCTTGATCCAAGGCAATAAACCCAACATTTACATTGAAACCATTACAAATATCCACAATGTCTCGCACTAAAAACAAATTATCCATAATGGACCGTTTTGGAATGCAATATGACTGATCCTTGTGTACAATCAAACCTAAAACATTTTTTAATCTATTTGCCAGACATTTTGAGAATATTTTATATTCTGTTGTAAGAAGGGCAACAGGACGCCAGTTCTTTAAAAGGGCTAAATCCCCCTTCTTTGGTAACAGTGATAAGACCGCATATTGAAAGGAAGTTGGTAAAACACCTTTTCTAATAGATTCACATAAAACCTCAAAATAATCGTGTCAAATGAAATCCCAAAAACTTTTATAAAAATCTGCTGGCAGTCCATCTAATCCAGGGGATCGTCCTGAATTGAGTTGTCGCACAGCAGCAGTAACTTCCTCAAATGTTATGCCAGCATCCAGGACAGTTTTAGAGCCAGTGTCCAGCTGAGGAAGACCCTGAAGAAGTTGTGTCATACAGTCACTATTTTAACAGTTCTCTGCAGCATAAAGGCTTGAATAAAAGTCCACAGCATGGTTTCTCATTTCTATAGTCTTAGACGTTATCCTCCCATCAGGGAGTTTCAGACATGGCATTTGTTTTTGTTGAGCCACCTTATATTCCAGGTTGAAGAAAAAAGAAGTTGGGGCATCCATTTCTGCTAATGACATAAAACGGGACCTTATCAAGGCTCCTTTAACTTTCTCATTTAAGACTCGACTAAGCTCTCTCTTTTTTGTTTGTAAATCATTGTACAATGTAGAATTGTGTGCATTAACCAACTCCAATTCCATTAAATTAATTTGCTTCTCAAGTGTTTCGATCACATTCTTTATTCTACTACTACAGTTGGCTGTATACTGCTGACAGAAATGTTTTATTTGAGTCTTGCCTACATCCCACCATTGTTTCAAATTTTCAAAAAAGACCTTTTCTTTCTTCCAATCATCCCAAAATAAAACAAAATTTTCACAAAATGCAGCATCCTGCAGCAATTTTACATTAAAATGCCAGTACGCAGATTTTCTAGGTGCATTTGACATGTTCATTATCATAACTAAATGATGATCAGAAAAACCCACCGGACAAATGCAACACTCAATTACTCTACTGTTAAAAGATTTTGACACATAGAATCTATCAAGTCGGGCAGCACTTACTCAATTATTAAAAGCCTTAATCCATGTATACTGTCTCTCATTTGGGTGTTTAATTCTCCACATATCCAAAAGCTGGAAATCTTTAATAAGTTTTGACAATGCACTTGAGGACTGTATATGAGGTTCCTCAGTATTACGATCTATAGTAAAATTAATAGTGCAATTCCAATCTCCACCAATAACAACACATCCTTCACTAAGACACTTTTTAAGACTCTCACTAAGTATATCTAAAAAATTAAGGCGCTCCTGTCCCACCGTTGGTGCGTATATATTTATCAGAAAAACAAGCATCTCTTGAACTTGAGCTTTAACCACCAACAATCGACCCTTCACTGGTTCCTCTATACTTACAATATCCGCCCTTATTTTTGAAGATAGAAAGATTCCCACACCTCTACTTAAATTTGTACCATGACTGAGTATTTTGTGTCCTTTCCACCACAAATTCCATTCAACTTCATTCATCAAGTCACTGTGAGTTTCTTGAAGAAAGACGATATCAAGCTTTTTTTGCTCAATTATTTCATAGACTGTATCACGCTTTACACTATCCCTCCCACCATTAATATTTAAAGAGCCTATCTTCAGAGCCTCCATACATAAAATTAAGATGGAAAAAAAAGAACAAAGCATTACAGAAAAGCAAAGAAAAGACACGGTGTAATACATGGTTTAGAATTTTTTTGATTTACTCTTTCTCTTACCCATTGCTTTACTTTTTCTGATAGTGGTAAGAAGCTTTTTCAAACGAAAACGCTTCTTCTCACAAAGTTCATCAACTCCAACAGTCTTCTGATAGAAACTAACAGATTGAACAAACTTGTCTACATCTGAGAAGAAATAATTTATGTTAATTTGTTTACCAAACGTTTCGTCCAAAAAAATGTAAATTTCTTCCAGACTATACAACGAGTCTTTATTGAAAACTCCAGAAAATACTGTCTGAGATTGATTAAATACAGTAGGATCATTTTCACACATAGAAACTTGTGACTCTGTATCATCAGACTGCTCCTCCTCCATTTCCTCATTATTCAAGACGCTTGAAAACATTTCATTTTCAGCATTTGCACTTTCCCCCGTTTTAGTAACGTTACCACTTTTACCAGCTACTTCTTTATTGTTAACATCAGAGACAACCAGATCAGTTGCGCTAATCTCTGTGGCTACAATAGCTACCACATCCTCATTTTCAGTGTCAACAGCCGGTAACACAGCATCTGAATTCACAGCACTCACGTCAACTAACGGAACAACCTCATCTTGGGCCGCATCAACGCTACTGTTTGCGCCCTCACCCTCTGCTCCTGGCGCGTTTTCTGCACCTGTTTTCTTATGTGGACACATCAGGCGTTTGTGTCCGCTGTCTCCACACACGAAACATCTTATGCTGCCAGTAGTTGCATACACCATATATAATCTTCCCTCGTGTTTCACACGAAAATTGATATCCAGTGTATTCTCAGGCGATTCAAGCACCATGTAAACGTATCGTCTGAAAGACGCGACGTGCTTCAGTGCCGGATGTTTACATCCAAGCGCAACAGATTTAAAGGGACTAACAATTTTTCCAAAACGCGCTAACTCACGTTGCAAAACGTCATTTGATACGAAAGGCGGGACATTAGAAATTGTAACCTTTGTTGTCGATATATACATTGGAGAAAGTTGCACAAAAGCATCTTCAACAGTAAGGCCACTTACAATTAAACGATTCACTAAATTTTGTTCCTTCAAAAAAACGACAACAGCCTGATTCATCCGTGAAGCAGATACAATGTTCTCATGACCAATTTGATCGCCAACTGCAATTAATACATCCTCCACTGTGGCATTATCCTCAGGAACACATCTAAAACCATTACGGAGTGATAATGGCGGCGTCTCCTCAAGAGATGCCATCCTGCCACGCAACCCCCACTATATTAACAATTTGTTTCCTAAACCATGTATTTTTGGAAGGAAAAAAAGGAAAATGTAAATAAGAAAACGCAAGAAAGTTCATCTCACCGCTCACACAACAGCTCTCACCACCACCACCACGCTACCCTCACTTCCCAGCATGCAATAGAGAGAGAGAGAGAGAGAGAGAGAGAGGGATGGTATTAAAAACTTTGAAGATTGTGCTAAAAATAAGAACTTTAAAGAATCTAAAGTGATTAATGCATAACGCATCTAATATAATATAATCATTTATATGATATGATATAATATGACATAAATAATTATTTATTATATAATATTATATAAAAATATAAATATTTTAGGTAATATATATCATCATTTTGTTGAATTAAGAAACAGCGGACATCAGATGTAGTGGGGGTACTGATTATTAAAAAACATTACATTAATGTTAGCTTTGAAATAACGTACCCCATTGACTTAGATCATGCGGTCTGGAACTCCACCCTCGCCGCGCGGGGTCTGTGAAGCACCCCCTCAGGTCTCACATACAGGAGAATAACCCTACTAGGACCTGTGAGATTCTGTTTATGATTTAACTTTAAATACATTTATTTTTATATGTATCATCAGAAATGTTTATTTTATATACTATTCTATATATAATCACATTTCAAATAAGAAAAATGTTGATCTTCTTTTTTAAAAGAAGATAATGGTGTGTTTTATAAGTTTGATTAACTTATGTTGAATGTTGAATACTTTTTTTGTTTAATGAATTGCTTTAGGATGATGATGTCATTATATATTTATTTATTTCCATATTCTTTAACCCCTGGAGTCTGAGCGGGTTTTGGGGGGACTGGAGGTATTTTGGCATCCCCCCAGACATTGGTGTTATAAGTATTTGTTGAATACATGATTAAAAATGTATGATAAATGATTTGCTTTGGTTTAGTAACATGTCTGTTACTGCTATGTGTTTTATAAGTTTGATAAACATGATGAATACTTTTTTAAAATGTATGTTCCGCTTTATTAACACGTTGTCATATATAATTTTATTTATTTATTTTCATATTGTTTAAAATAGAGATAAGTCTCTTTTTAACTTGATATGTCCATGCGTATGTCCGCTTGTTTATATGGTTTATCAGAATACTTTTTGAAAAGTATTTGAAAAGAAAATTTGTATAGTGGCAAGGTATTATAGTGATATAACAAGGTACGTGTGGTTTATGATTTACATTTATAGGGTAGTCATAATTCAGATTGCTTAAAAACTAAATTTAATTAAAAATGTACGTGCATGCAGCATTTTATTGTGTGGTGGTACTGTAGGTGTACGGTTAAAATAAATAATTAAACAGCTTTTTGAAAAAGATATTATATAAAGATGGATATAAAAGGTTTTAAATATAATATAGAAAATGTTTTGCAATGATTAATGTGAAATGAATTTAACTGAATTGTGTCAATGACACGTCCGGGTTCCTCAATAGACCATATTCTTCATTCTGTTCAATTATATATTTTTTCCCCGATCCTGGTAAAATGTATATTTTTAGTGATGACTAAAACTATTGTAAATGTTTTGTTTTATATTGTTTGTGAATGTATAATGTGTTTATATTCATTAAAAGAAGAAAATAAGACTTGGAGACGAATGAATGCATGAGAGGGAGAGAGAGAGGGGTACAAGAGATCTGAGCAACCGTAATTCATAGATGCACTCATCAGAAAACTGTCAAAAACATGCTACTCCCGCGTGAGATACGATGGTTTTAATTAACAATGGTTTAAAGATATTATGATTTTGTAGTAAATTCCGACGAGTGTGCACTGTGGCGTGCAAACACAGGGACCTCCAGCTCTCTAAAAACAACTCCTTTCTGCACTCTAAAAATGTAGAGTCTGTTTCAGTATATTTTTATAAACGTTTAATTTATAACCTTTTTAAAAGAACAGAATGTTTTTCAACCTTAGTAAAATTACTTTAGATTATGTATATTATATAAATTATAGAATGTTTTATATATAAATGTGAAATAACTGAAATGTTTTAGATTATATAAATGAAATAATGTTTTATATATATATATATATATATATATATATATATATATATATATATATATATATTTGAAATAACTGAAATGTTTTAGATTATATAAATGATAGAATATTTTATATATAAATGTGAAATAACTAAAATGTTTTTTTTTCAACTTTAGCATGATAATTATTATATTATATAAATTATAGAATGTTATATATATATATGTGTGTGTGTGTGTGTGTGTGTGTGTGTGTGAAATAACTGAAATGTTTTTCAACCTTTAATTGTTTTAAATTATTAAAAATTATAGAATGTTTTATATATGAATGTGAAATAACTGAATGTCACATATATGAAATAACTAAAATGTTTTTTCAACTTTAGCATGATAATTAATTATATTATATAAATTATAGAATGTTTTGTATAAAGGGGTGTCAGACAGTCTTCTCTGCATGTGGCCAACCACACAAATTTCAAACAACCTGCAAATAGCTTCTGTCAAAACCACATGATCGATGCATGGGGAGTGTTCATATATCGTAAAACCATACGTCAAAAACCATGATTTAAAACTAACTAGGTCAATAGGGTAAAAGCTTCTGTCAAAACCACATGATCGATGCGCGGGGAGGGTTTCCTATAGCACAAAACCATACTACAAAAAATATAATTTAGAACTAACTAGGTCAATAGGGTAAAAGCTTCTGTCAAAACCATATGATCTATGTGTGGGAAGGGGTCAATAGGTTAACCCATGAACTCATTCGGGAAAGTTCAACCCATCCATCATAAGGTTACCGGAAGTTCAAAGGTCAAAGTCATAAATCATCATGACAGAAGGTATATTATATGAACCACTTTGGTGATTTTAATATCCATGTTGATAATGAAAAAGATGCATTGCGATCAGCATTTATAGACATTCTGAACTCTATTGGGGTTAGACAACACGTTTCAGGACCTACTCATTGTCGAAATCATACTCTAGATTTTATACTGTCACATGGAATTGATGTTGATAGTGTTGAAATTACGCAGCCAAGTAAATATATCTCAGATCATTATTTAGTTTTGTGCAAACTTCATATAGCCAAAATTGTAAATTCTACTTCTTGTAACAAGTATGGAAGAACCATCACTTCTACCACAAAAGACTGCTTTTTAAGTTATCTTCCTGATGTATCCAAATTCCTTAGCATATCCAAAACCTCAGAACAACTTGATGATGTAACAGAAACTATGGACTCTCTCTTTTATAGCACTTTAAATACAGTTGCTCCTTTACGCTTAAGGAAGGTTAAGGAAACCAGTATGACACCATGGTATAATGAGCGTACTCGCACCCTAAAGAGAGCAGCCCGAAAAATGGAGAGCAGCTGGAGGAAAACAAAACTAGTAGTATTTTGTATTGCTTGGCGGGAAAGTAACCTATCCTACAGAAAAGGAAGAAAACAAACATAACCCCAGGTATTTATTCAATACAGTGGCTAAATTAACGAAAAGCCTCAACAAGTGTTGACATCTCCCAACATCACAGCATTGATGACTTTATGAACTACTTTACTTCTGAAATCAATACTATTAGAGATAAAATTGTAACCATTCAGCCGTCAGCTTCTGAAATCAATACTATTAGAGATAAAATTGTAACCATTCAGCCGTCAGCTACAGTATCGCATCAGACAGTGCACTATAGACCCCCTGAGGAACAGATCCACCCATTCTCTACTATAGGAGAAGAAGAATTGTATAAACTTGTTAAATCCTCTAAACCAACAACATGTATGTTAGACCCTACACCATCTAAGCTCATAAAAGAGGTGCTTTCAGAAGTCATAGATCCTCTTCTGACTATTATTAATTCCTCATTGTCATTAGGATATGTCCCCAAAAGCTTCAAACTGGCTGTTATTAAGCCTCTCATCAAAAAACAACAACTTGACCCCAAATAACTAGTTAATTATAGACCAATCTCGAATTTGAAGTATGGTGTGAGACAAAACAGAACAAACGGAAATAGAAAGTGTGATTTATGTCTAGTATTAGCTCTCTATATAAAGCATACTGACATTAAGACAAACGTTGTGCTAAAAGTTGCACAACACAGTCTTCAAGTCTAGCATGAAGTCATTATGTACATTTACAATAATTTGGGACAAATATAATGTGATTTTATGGAAAACTTTTTGAGTGGCACTCAAAATGATTTGATGTGAGTCGATGTGAGTCGCAACAGTTGCCGACAGTCTTTCAATTTAACTTAATGTTTTTAAACTGAATGTACAAAAAAAACTGAAATATATATATATATATATATATATATATATATATATATATATATATATATATATATATATATATATATAAACACTGAAATAAGAGTGTGCCGTTTATCTGTCAATCAGATATGCATGAAGTTGTGTTCGTTACTATAGCAACAGTAGAGTTTTCTTTTCATAATCATCCTAGGTCCAATTCAAATGACGTGTGATTAAGACACCCAGCATTCTGATGTTGCTGTAATGTAAATGTTCACAAAGTCAAAAGCGTGTAATTATTGTTTGTTAATCATACAAAAAAATTAAAATAAAAATGTCCCCACCAATGTCAAAAGCAAACCTATGCTGTAACACTTTAGATTACAACCTGCAATTTGTAGCGTACCTACTCATAGGTATAAGTGAACAATATGCAATGTTTGGGGAATAAGGGGGTAATAACCTGCAGAATTATAAGCTTTTATACTGTAAATATTTTATAACTAAAGGACACCTACTCTGAAATTATGTAGTACTGTATTTTCCGCACTTTTTTTCATAGTTTGTCTTATTTATCAAAATTAATTTGACATGAACGAGAGAAATGAACCAAGAGAAAACATTACCCTCTACAGCCGCGAGAGGGCGCTCTTTGCTGCTCAGTGCTCCTGTAGTCTACTCTGAGCAGCATAGAGCGCCCTCTCGCGGCTGTAGACGGTAATGTTTTCTATTGGTACTTGGTTCTAAATAAATGCGACTTATATATGTTTTTTTCCTCGTCATGACGTATTTTTGGACTGATGCGAGTTATACTCAGGTGCGACTTATAGTCCGAAAAATACAGTATGAATGACACACAAAGCACAATTTTCCACATGAGCATAACTTAAACCTAATTATTCTAAGAGTATGTGGTATGCTTGACCTACTATTTACTTTTTAGAACAAGTTGCCTTATTGTAATAAATAATTTAGTAATATATGATGCAGTATATTTTACACTACATACTGGGTACTTATTGTAGTATTACAACATATATCTTAAATGACATTGATGCAAATAGTAAACTGTAGTAGGCCTATATCGATTATAATTTAGTAATTATTGTAAAGGTAAAACCCACCATAGATTGAGATTACTAAAGTATGGGGATGATTTGGTTTAAAAATGTGTATGAAAATTTACCTGATAAAATAACATTGCATATGGTCATTTCAGCAATGAATCATATCCGTTGAGGTTCAATACAGTGGAAAACTAGATTACCTGTTTCCAGCTGCTCCCAGGATATAGCATATAAATATATTATAATAATACACATGTGCATTTACTGAATTTATGTTTTTGTTTATTTTTGTTTTTTTGTTTTTTTTTGGGGGGGGTGGGGGTTATAGCTGAAGTGGTGTTGGTGCACTTGAGCTACCGTGTTTGGTTTGAGGCAATCAGAATAAAATGTACTACAACATTTTTCTTAACTACTATGCAAACTTACCTCCTTGAGACGTTTAGTTACTGTGTAAGTGTTACATCTGCAGGCTGTAATTTAAAGTGATCCCTTGTTACCCTCTATTTGTAGTTACTGTTTAGATTAGATTAGATTAGATTAGATTAGATTAAATTAGATTCAACTTTATTGTCATTATGCAGAGTACAAGTACAGAGCTAATGAAATGCAGTTAGCATCTAACCAGAAGTGCAAAAATATAGTGTTTTATATACATAAAAGTGCAAAGTGAGTGAAGTTATGATTTACAGAATGTACAGTGGAGTTGCAACAGTATATACAACATTGAGCAGAGTATATACAGAATATAAAATGGAATATAACGTAGGGATTGTATGTACATTATGAACAGAACAATGTAGGATTATACACATTATAAACAGCAGCAACGTGAGAACAGTGGTAATAAATACAGTTGGATGAGCGTGCAAAAGTATTGTTAAACAATGTATTATAAGCAAAATAACAGTAGTGCAATTATATTTTTATAGAAATAGTTTACTGTGCTTTATACAGTAACAACTTTAGACATTTTACAATAATAGCTAGAATAGTGTGCAGTCTGTACAAAATATGAGTAGTGCAAATAAACACTAAACACTTTCCTTTCAGCTGTAGGCAGGAGTCCGTAAAATTTCTGGATATCTTTTGCATACCTTTGACTTTCATATGCTTGCAAAGTCGTACCTGTAGTATATGAGTAAGCAGAAAAGTCCTCCCCATTTTTGAAGTTGGAGGAGAAAATTAGATGGGAGTTTTTAGACATACTCTAACTGACATGAACCGGAAAAAAAAAAAAACAGTTCACACAGAGCTAAACAAGGAGTGTTTAACAAATCTTTTCACTAGATAAGACCCTTCTTCATCAGCTGGGATTGTCTAAAACCCTTTGAATCTCCATTTAAACTGAATTTTTGAAGTTCAAACTCAGGGGCACCATAGAAGTCAATTTTATGGAGAGAAATCCTGAAATGTTTTCCTCAAAAAGCATGTTTTTACGACTGAAGAATGAAAGACATGAACATCTTGGATGACAAAGGGGTGAGTACATTAAATGTAAATTGAATGTAAAATGTAAAACAACTCTTTAAGATGAATTGGAGCCCATCAGAGTGAATTTGACTTTCACCTACTTACTGTTGAATATTCTCTATTTGTTGATAATATTTCGTTCATGTTTTTATTTTCCAGTTGCTTGTGTACTTAGTCCTTTGTTATTTTATTATTTATTGCTTACACAGTAACGTAACCAGAAGGTAACAAGGCATCACTAGATTAGCCTGCGTATGTTACACTTACACTGTAATGACACGTAACAAGAGGGTAAACAGGCATTACTTTAGATTAAAGCCTTTGCATGATACACTTAGCATATTTTCCGGACAATAAGTCGCAAATTTTTTCATAGTTTGGCTGGTCCTGTGACTTATAGTCAGGTGCGACTTATTTATCAAAATTAATTTGACATGAACCAATAAAAATTAATCAAGTTAAAACATTACCGTGTACAGCCGTGAGAGGGTGGTTAATATTTAGATATTTATCTAAATAAATGCGATTTATAGTCCGGTGCGATGCATGATGTATTTTTGGACTGAAGCGACTTATACTTAGGTGTAACTCATAGTCCGAAATATACAGTACACAATAACTACATATAACAAGGGTGTATGTTTGCACAGTAGTTGAGTAAAAGGTTGTAGTACATTTTATTCTACTAGCCTCAAACCACATATGAAAGCCCAAAGTGCACCAACAGCACTACACACACACACATACATATATATATATATATATATATATATATATATATATATATATATATATATATATATATATATATATAAACATCAATTGCACAGTAATTATATGTGTTGTGTATTATGCGGTTATATATCCTGGGAGAAGCTGGAAACAGGAAAAGAAAATATGGGGGGCTACCTGTCAAAAGTGACTGATTTAGGACCCACCCCCTATTAATTATGACCCCAGGTGTCAAATTGACATGTCTGACATCCTGTTCCTGTTTCCTTGATGTTTATGAACCCAGGTGTCAAATTGAAATCCTCTTGTTCCTTGATGTTTTATGGCTGTGGCCATTTTGTGAACAGGATATAATTCAGCCATTGGGATTTACCATGTGCTATGAATTGTTAGAGCAACCTTGAGTGGTCCTTCAAGCATTCTGGTTGTTTAACACCTTTGAATGAGAACAAGAATGAAAGAAATGAGAGGCATTGCCCTCTGTTTTGGGATGAAAGTCTCCTCCAAACATTTATCCTTATTGTCATCAATGGTTGCACAGGTTGCTCAACAGAACAAAATGGCAAACAATTATCCAAGGCAGCAACTATCTAATCCTAATGCATGCTTCTGAAAACAGTGTTATGTCTGGAGAAGTTATTTTTAGACCCTAAGAGTTGCAGCACATTTTCCACTCATGAATGCAAATGAAGAAGCAGTACCGTATTTTCCGGACTATAAGTCACACTTTTTTTCATAGTTTGGTTGGTCCTGCGATTTATAGTCAGGTGAGACTTATTTATCAATTTATTTGACAAAAAAACGAGAGAAATGAACCAAGAGAAATGAACCAATAGAAAACATTACCATCTACCACTGAAAACAACAGAAAACTGTTAACTGGAATATTAACTTAAAGACAACTGAGAAAGACTGAATGCAAACAAAATGCCCCAAAAAAGAAAATCCTATTCTGCAGATTACAAACTGCAGATAGTAACTTATTTATCAATTTATTTGACAAAAAAACGAGAGAAATGAACCAAGAGAAATGAGACAATAGAAAACATTACCGTCTACCACTGAAAACAACTGAAACTGTTAACTGGAATATTAACTTAAAGACAACTGAGAAAGACTGAATGCAAACAAAATGCCCCAAAAAAGAAAATCCTATTCTGCAGATTACAAACTGCAGATAGTAAAATATGCAGCCGAAAACGGTAATCGAGCAGCAGAAAGAAAGTTTGGAGTGAGTGAGAAACTTGTGAGGGACTGGCTAACCGCGGTCTGAAAGCAAGATGGCCAGAGCTGGAGGAACGAGTCCACAGATGGGTGCTTGAACAACGCGCTGCCGGGAGAGGCTTGTCAACGGTGCTGTTGCGTCTCCACGCCATGGTAGTAGCCAAGGAGATGAATATAAATGATTTTGCTGGCCGGCCTTCTTGGTGTTACCGCTTCATGCAACGCAACCGCCTCTCTATCAGAGCACGGACAACGTTGTGTCAGAAACTGCCAGCAGACTTCCAAGCTAAGGTCGACAGTTTCCGTGAGTTCGTTGACAACGTGTCACCGGACCATATTATCAACATGGATGAGGTCCCCCTCACATTTGATATCCCCATGGGCTGAAGTGTCGCTGAGAAAGGGCAGAAAAGTGTAAATATAGTGCCAACTGGTCATGAGAAATCACACTTCACAGTGGTGCTGGCATGTTGTGGAGATGGATCGAAATTGCCACCGATGGTCATTTTCAAACGGAAAACCATGCCCAAAGACGAATCTCCCCCCACAGTTGTCGTGGCCGTGAATGAGAAAGGGTGGATGAATCAAGAAATGATTAACATCTGGCTTACAAAGTGCTACACTAAGCGTCCTGATGGCTTCTTTAAAACACGCAAAACCCTGCTTGTGATGGACAGTATGGGAGCGCACATAACACCACAATTCAAAGATAAAATAAAAGCGTGCAACTCCATACCTGTCATCATCCCTGAAGGTTTAACCAAAATACTCCAGCCACTCGACATCAAGGTGAACCGGAGCTTTAAGGCAGTCTTGCATCGCCTGTGGGAGGAGTGGATGGTGGATGGAGAGCACAGCCTCACGGCAACCGGGAGAATGCACCATGCAACTTAGTCCTTGGATGGATCGACACAGCATGGGCTTCAGTGACAACCGAAACCATCCTGTCGGGATTCAGAAAGGCCGGAATAACTGGAACTGATGTGGAGTCTGACGACAGCCCCGCACTAGAAGAAGAGAGGGCGCTTCATCTTCCTCCGGAGTTGGCGGAGTTGTTCAGAAGCGACACAGAGGATGAAGAATTCAACGGATTCAGTGAAGTGGAATAAGATCGCGGGAGCTTTGTGAACTTGCTTAGTGTTACCGGTAAATGTTGGACTCGCTGGCTTATGTTAATTTTAGCCTATTCAGCCTTCCAGGTATGTTTTTATGCTATTTATGTAGCTAACTGTTAATGTGTTATGTTAACATACATATTCAGCCTGTTGTTCTGTGTACTATTGTGTACCGTTAGCTGAATAACTTGGCTTTTACCAATTTTTGGTAAAAAAAAAAAAAAAAATTACTAATATCCAGATTACCAATATCTGTTCTTTGTCTTGGATTTTAAATAAATTAAGTTAATATTCCAGTTAACAGTTGTCAGTTGTTTTCAGTGGTAGACTACAGGAGCACTGAGCAGCATAGAGCGCCCTCTCGTGGCTGTAGACGGTAAAGTTTTATCTTGGTTCTTGGTTCTAAATAAATGCGACTTATAGTCCGGTGCAACTTATATATGTTTTTTTCCTCGTCATGATGTATTTTTGGACTGATGCGACTTATACTCAGGTGCGACTTATAGCGACTTAAATACGGTACATATGTTTAAGAAATAAAACAAGAAAGTTCTAAGAGAACTTACATGAGTTAAAGTGATATCCATGCAGTCCAGTTCCCTATCTGTGAACGAAGTTGTTCCCAGACCTGCATGCTTAGCCCACTGTCTGCTGACTGTGGTGTTGTGTATTTGGTTTGCATTGTGTTACCCTGACTGCTAGTATCAAACATGTATTGAAAAGTTAGCCAGGATGTAACTTTTCACATGAATCTCCCAACTAGTCTAAAATCCTCTAAATCTTCTAAATTATTATTTGATATTTTCTTCAAATATCTCCTTCCTGACTTTCAGGGCCTGTACAACATTGTTTATGCCGACACCTCACCATGGTCTGATCTATAGGCTACATGTTAAAGGGGGGGTGAAATGCTCGTTTTCACTTAATATCATGTTAATCTTGAGTACCAATAGAGTAGTACTGCATCCTTCATAACTCCAAAAAGTCTTTAGTTTTATTATATTCATAAGAGAAAGATAGTCTGTACCGATTTTTCCCAGATAAACACGACCGGCTGGAGGCGTGACGTGTGAGCGGAGCTAAAGAATCACGAGCGCGAGTAGGCTTTTGCGTTGAGAGCGTTTGGAAGCTGTGACATTACCGTGAGGAAAAAAACATCCAAAACAAACCATGGCTAACGGTCAGATTCAGCCGTTTATTTATGATCCAGAATCAGATCCCGAGGCTGAAACTGAACGAGAGCAGCAGCAGCAACGACTCGCTCCGAGCGGGGCTCGAACCCGGGTCTCCGGCATGGGAGGCGGACGCACTAACAAGGAGACAGAGATATTTGAAGCAGTTTTACTCACCGCCTGCGGTTCCAACACACGATCATGACCCTTTTTCGTTGGGATTGCATCATCCTTAAGAAATAAACGATACGCAAATCCGTCATCAAACTGGGCCTTGTTTGTAAAACAAGCATCTTCGAAATGCAGGGAATAAACACAAACACTTGCACAACTCCGTTGGTGCTCTGTAAAAATAAACTCCATCCACTGGTCCCTTAATGCTGTTTTTTTTTTTTGGTAATCTGTGCAGGGTTGTCTTGCCCTGGCAACCAAAAATACACTTCTTTTGTGACATTTCGCGACGCTCTCGCTCTCATCAGTGAATGCCTGTTGTGCTCTCAGTGCCCCCCCCCCCCCTTAATGTCTCTAACTTTCTGAGCAGGAAGGTACCAGGGTGTCTACCTTTTAGTGGTGGAAGACAAAATAGCGTCTTGTTTTGGGGTTGTACTTTTTGTAGGTTGAAAGAAATCCAAACACGTTTATCTGATCTATGGCTAAATGTTAATGGCTGAGACAAAAAAAAAAAATCTAAGCATTTGATAAGACCATTACTCTCCATAGGCGTAATGGTTTTTAAACTGTACAAACTTCTATCGCCATTCACCCAATGCTGTACCTATGCTGGAAAATATTGTCAATTTCTGAAATTCATTAAACAACATTACAGGCAAAATTGTATACATTGTTTAATTTTGTTGTTATTTAAGAAATGTATTAATTTTAATCCAGTCCACAAATAGTATGTGAAATGTAAAATTCAAATATACATTTAGCTTAAAGCTTCTGCGTAAAATAATAACACTATCACTTTTTTCAGATCATTAATACAGCCAAATGTTTTTTTTCATATGATTGGAAAACTCTTTGGATGTGTTTTTGACAAACACATTTTTTTTACTTCAGAAAACTTTTTAAATGTATGACTGAACTTTTTATCATTTGACAGATCTACGTTTCAAATTATTTACCCGAGGTGGTTAACAATCAAGGATTGCATGTTGTTTTCTGATGTTCACTAAACCTTTATTGGTGTCAATTTTCATACCTAGAACACAAAACATTGGTTTGGGGATACAGATGAAGCTTTATGCTAACCAAGTAGTTTTATTTTTCTGACCATTTGTAGGTATCATGTAATTTTAAATGATTAACTAAAAGATTAAAAGCACCAGAATCTGGGATTTTAAGCATGAAAGAGATGTACAAACTGATGATTTTTTAACTATTTTCATAACTTCCTTTTGACCCTAATAAACTGGTAATGAATTCTGTGGCAAGTGACACATACTGTTCTCATGATATGTGTAAATAGCTGCACCAAAACATTTGTAAGTATTTTTGCATGCCAGCAGGTTGTTTTTTTTTTTTTTTTTTTCATCTAAAAATCACAATATTGTTGACAGACTTTTCTTTTGATATACCCCTAGATTTAGACATATTGTCAAGATTTCAGAAGGTCATTCAGTTTGTTGTTAGTTTGTTGGGCTGTGTATGTTTTTAGGTGAAGACTCCACTTTGTGAGCTGTCATCATAATAGGAATAAATGAAAATTAAGAAATTTAGTAACAAGTCTTTCTCTTTGAGATATTTATTTTAATGCAACTTCACAACGTGTGATCACATGAAGCATCAATACAAAAATGAAGTCTTGCTGTTTTACCCTTCAAACTATTACAACTAAAACAAAAAATATTGCACTGAAAGCTGTACATTGAAGTTTCCACGGTAAGGGTATAGATACATTTAATCTATAGCCTTTTTTACTTTCAAGAGACCAAATCATAGATAAATAAATATGTAGTCTATAAGAAATAGAGTACAGCAAGAAAATAAATGTATATAATGCATACAGATTTCACAAATCTGTTTTGTAAACAATTGTGAAAGTTTTTAAGTGATATTTTTATTACTCCACTAGATGTAATCATCTTTTTTCAGATAGCAGATGACACAATTCACATTTGGTTTGCTGTATTTTTCTTAAAACTCCTCCATAAATTTATGCCAATTCTCGTATGGAAAAGGAGCATAATGATCACATACCTATTCATTTAAGGAAATTATTAAACATTTGACTGAACTTTTTAATTATTTTGACAAACCTCCATTTCAAATTATTTTCCTTGGGGTGTTTATCGACAAAAACTTTTTCAACACAATGACATTATACATTAAAGAATGTTAATGCTATGTTAATGCTAAACATCTTTGTTTCTCAACTTCAGTCATATTTGTTAGATGAAATGAAAACACATTTGAGAACTATGATGTTCCAGACTTTTGTAAAGGTTCTTAAAAAACATTTACATAAGAATTAACTTTGCACAAAACAAACTGACTAAAAATCACTGACTTACGAAATGCAAAATTGTATACGGCATTTAGCCAAAGATAATTTGAGCTTTGAGCACATAAGAGAAAGCCTCTCCTCTTCTCTGTTGTGAATGTGTGATAATTTATCTGTTCGCAGTTTGTTTTTGCATAACTTTCAGGTGATGAGTTCTTTCTGATTGTGGTCAAACATGCAGTGTATGTTCATAGGAATTTATGAACAACTACAGCATTAAAAAATAAATAAAAGTATAGTCCTTATGGATGAGTGTTTAAAACTAAAAGTGTGATTTTTTTTTTTTTTTTTTTGGTTGTCTTTTCCAACCTTGTCTACGATCCGGTCTACTTGTGTCAAAAGGACACATAATAGCCCTTTCCTCAACTTGTAAAATGAGTCTTGTCATTTTCTTACACTTAATACAAACCCATCTATTACACAAAGTTGGACGTTAAAAAAATCACTATTTCCTTTGTGTGGGTCTCTAAACATCACTCCAGTAAATAAATCACATGCAGTTAATTAGTTGAAAGGACATGTTTTTGACCATTTTAGACAGTCTGCACCAACACACAGATACGTTTCACTGTATGTATTCTGACCAAAAGGTTTGACTTGGGAAACACGCACGACTGCAACTGCGAGTTGTCATGATTTTGTCTTAATAATTTATCTACTTTTATTAAAACAATGTGGCATGAAGTTACTGTCCTCAACAGCACAGTCCCCTGAAATATTGTATTATATCTTTATTAATTTATTTCTAAATATCTAAATGTATTTAGCTTAAATATTAGTTGTTAAGTTGTCACGCCTGATGTTGATATTTTTAAGAACATTTTATATAGTTCAACATTTTTTATTTTATTGCATATATTTCACCAAACCTATTGGACTGAAAAATAGGTATAGCATCAGTCCACATTTCAGCCGTTAGCCAGAAATGCAAGTGAACTGAGAGTTCATTACTGATATAATCTACAGCAGTGGTTCCCAACCTTTTTAAGCTTGCGGCCCACATCACCAAACATATGTTTGCGCGACCCACTGCTAAAAAATTAACTGACCCCGCTATTGTTGGGCTAATAACTTAGTTTTCAGAAGCTAGATTGTTAATTGTATTTATTGAATGAACTAGGGCTGTGCGATATGGACAAAAAAAAAAAACTATCGCAATTTCTTTGATCAATTTTGCAATTGTGACACACAACAATATGCTTTTACAGTCATAAATGCATTCAGGATTAATTTAAAACATATATTTCCAAAAGAAAAACAATTTGAGCGTTATCAAAAACGTCTCTAGAACAGACAAAGTCAAAATGATCACTATAGTAAAGATGTAACAATATTTATACCCTGTGTCCAGGGACTTTTTTTTTTTTCTTTTATGCCATGCATTGTTCATAGAGCGCATTAATTGTAGCGGTGCCTTGGGTGTTTGCAGTGTGTATATAGTATATGTATGCGGTCAGCAGCGAGAGCGCATAAATATAATGCGAAAGCACATTAAAATAATGCACTAGCGCGAATCTCTCTGCTCACACTCAGATTTCCTTTGCTCTGACACAAAACCAGACGTGCTTGCTCAGATACACGCTGCTCTGCGCACTTAAAACGTGTCTCCTCTAACTTAAACTGTGTCCTGTGCACTCACAATTCTGTCTATGCTCATGTGTTAATTAAATATGTTTAATTATTTTCGCACGTTTTTATTTCTAGCCTTTTACCGCCTGCAGTGTGAACGCTCTGATCCGTTAACATGGGCTCAGAAAAAAGGTGCATCACAGACAGTGTGTGAATCTGGAGTTAGGCATATGCCCAGTCTGTTCTGTTCTCGCGCTAAAAAAAAAAAAAAGTTGTTGAACGAACTTCAATAAAATTGGGTAAACATTTCCACTAAATGTAATAAAATTTTCCAACCAAAATCAAATTAATTTGAAACTATTTATTGTATAAACTTAAAGGTGCTGTAGGGAACTTTTGTAAAAAAATATTTTTTTACATATTTATTAAACCTGTCATTATGTCCTGACAGTAGAATATGAGACAGATAATCTGTGAAAAAAATCAAGCTCCTCTGGCTCCTCCCAGTGGTCCTATTGCCATTTGCAGAAACTCCATCGCTCCCGGTAAAAAATAACCAATCAGAGCTGCGGTCCGTAACTTTGTTTGTGTTCAAAATGTAGAAAAATGTATATAATAAGCGAGTACACCATGAATCCATTTTCCAAACAATGTTTTTGGCTTGACCTGAATCACTAGGGTGCCCCTATAATAAGTGTTTATATTCGGACTATTTTATATTGCTTCGGGGATACCGCGGCGGAGTAACCCAGTACCTTTGTGATTCTTCATAGACATAAACAGAGAGACATAGTTCCGGCTATGATGTTCTTCCGCAAGACGCAAGCAGTTATGTTTATTAACCGCTAGAGCGTCAAAAGTTCCCTACCGCAGCTTTAAATTATTTTAGCCAAGACTTAAAAAAAATATATATAAATCCTACTAGATAAAGTTTTGCCATGCCTAATAGAGAAGATTTTGTCAGGTTAACTACTCTGAATTTTGTCATGCCTACTATATAAAATAATGCCATGTTAACAATGCAATGTCAACTACAAACATTTTTGTCCTGCTTGCTAGAAAAAAATAAATCATTACACTTATCTAACTTGGCTCTACAGTTATTTCCAAATGAAAGTGAACAACTTGTGCTCTATTAAATTAAAACCTTTTTAATGTATACATATAGTCTACTGTGAAGAAAATGTCAATATGTTAAAGTCAATAAGTTGTGTAAAAATCTGTATTTAAAACATGAGCACATTTAAACTTGCTTGTCTTCTTGCTTACAACTGCAAATATGGCAATAAAACATGCTCACTAAGTTCAAAAATTACAATGCAAATAAAACATGAGCATACAAGAGAATATAGGGAGACAGGTCTCATGTAAAACAGAATAAACATCTGGTTGATGCCAGGTTTCTGTAAGGCACATAATATCTAAACTTTTCTAGAATATGATCGTGTATGAGGCAATTATTTGTGATGGATTGTGCATTAAAAAGTTCAATCTTGATATTCGTTGCAGCAGTGTGTCTCTATATTGGCCGAAGTAGACTGAGATCCACTCCACGTTTTCTCCGGTTTCCATCCAAGTCAGTGCATAGCATTGTCATGGGAACTTCAGCACTACTAGTCCTGGGAGTGACGGCGCTCTGATGAGGTGTTCGAGATGCGACAGTACGCACACCAGACCAGATGGATGAGATGTTATGATCAGACTGGGAGGAAACAAACGTGCGTCTGCAACTTCAGTGAACATAACAGGGTCGGTGAAGGAGTCCAAGTTGTTTAATGACTGATGTACACGATGGAGTGGTATAGTTGTTGAATTTCTTAAGTTGATTGGCTGAATAATTCAGCATTATGCCAGTCGTGGAGAGTGGTCTGCTAGCCGCAAGCCACGCTCGTGATGCACAGAGAAAAGCCAACAGACACAGCAAGCAAACAGCCGTGACCATTGGTAAACACCTCGCGATCATCGGCAGCGATCTCAGGCGAAAGCCCCACGGCAACAGGCAGCGACAGACAGACACGGGAATCCACAGGCGATAGCAAACTGCTATGTGAGCAGCCGTTTGAGTCGGTGGAATCTGTACAGAATACATACAAATCCACATATAACTTTTTTTTATCTATCATGTGTTCCCGGGGAATCGAACCCCCAACCTTGCGCTTGATAGCACAATGCTTTACCAGTTGAGCTAAAGGAACACGATAAGTATTGTTATGGTGCAAAAAGTCAAACTTCAGATGCATGACATCAATTAACTTTAATGGAATGTAAATGTACATCCAAGATTAGCTGCAGGAATCTGTGAGGGCAATAGAAAAGAGCATTGGTGAACCCAGGGCAGGCTTAGTAACAATTACGCTTGCATGGATGTCTATTTACATCAAACATCAGTGCTGTCAAAATGAATGATTAATCCAAGAGATTAATAAAAAAAAAAAAATTATAACTCAATCTTGATACCTTCTTGATTGATAGCTTTCTGTATTCGCTACATACGTCTGCTATGTCCAGTATTCTGGGAGTAACGAGTTACAAAGTTGGTACAGCCTACTTATCGCAACATTGACAATCGCGTTGTCAATCGCAAATGCTAATATATTAAAACGTCTCGCTACCGAACTACCTACACTAGCTTAATTTGTGAAGGACAAAGGGAAATCACCCATTTGGTAAATGAGCCAGTGAGAAATAATAACTTTTAAGTAGGGTCCAGTGCCTTTTCGATACTTTTAAATCGGTTCCTGTGCCAAAACGGTGACTGAACTGACACTTAAAGGGGGGGTGAAATGCTCATTTTCACTCAATATCCTGTTAATCTTGAGTACCTATAGAGTAGTACTGCATCCTTCATAACTCCAAAAAGTCTTTAGTTTTATTATATTTATAAGAGAAAGATAGTCTGTATCTATTTTTCCCGGAAAAACACGAGCGCCTGGAGGCGTGACATGTGGGCGGAGCTAAAGAATCACGAGCGCGAGTAGGCTTTTGCGTTGAGAGCGTTTGGAAGCTGTGACATTACCGTGAGGAAAAAACCATCATCCAAAACAAACCATGGCTAACAGTCAGATTCAGCCGTACAATTATGTTCCAGAATCAGATCCAGAGGCTGAAATTTAACAAGAGCAGCATCAGCAACGACGTCTCTATGTGGTATGTATTGAAATTGTATATATTTGGTTAGCGATTTTGGAAAATGACTAAGTTCCACTTTATGTTGTCTTTTTTTTTTTTTTTTAAGCTGTACATGTGGAAAGCGCAGTTTGATGACATTGCATGTTGTTTACTTGATGTGCTTACGCGCCGATTGCTAAGTTAACAACACAGAGATATTTGAAGCAGTTTTACTCACCGCCTGCGGTTCCAACACACGACCGTGACCCTTTTTCGTTGGGACTGCATTATCCTTAAGAAATAAACGATATGCAAATCCGGCGTCAAAATGGGCCTTGTTTGTAAAACAAGCATCTTCGAAATGCAGTGAACAAACAAAAACACTTGCACAACTCCGTTGATGCTCTGTAAAAATAAACTCCATCCACTGGTCCCTTAATGCGGTTTTTTTGTTTTGTTTTTTTTTGGTAATCTGTGCAGGGTTGTCTTGCCCTGGCAACCAAAAACACACTTCTTTTGTGACAATTCGGTCTCTCGCTCTGATCAGTGAATGTCTCTGCTCTGCTTTACCGGGAGAAGTGCCCTTAGGACCCATATAAGGAAATTCCGCTCCATCTAACGTCACACAGACCCATACTCAAAAAAAACTTTCCAAAACTTGTGAAAAACCGGAAGAGGTATTTTTGGAACAAAAATACTCCTTCAAACGTACAACTTAATTTTTGAAACTTTGTCCATGTTTAGCATGGGAATCCAACTCTTTAACAGTGTAAAAAACTCAGTATGCATGAAATAGCATTTCACCCCCCTTTAAAAAAAAGAACCACAAAAACACTATGGATAACATTAAAGAACATTACAAATATTTAAAATAAATCCATAGCTTTCTCCTTGGATGGTCTAATTTTCCAAGTTCTGCTTCCCTTAATCTAAGGCTAATAAATGTATTTCACAATCTGGGTCATTATTTCATACAAAACCACACATATTTTAGACTGACACACTACAGCAAATTATATAAATAACTGGCCGAACACCATTCTTTTACGTGAATATGCCTAAGACATTTGCACAGTAGTGTATGTATAAAGTATGTATGATTAAATTACGTATATTTAAATAAGTGTAATTAAAGTATGTGTTCGTTCATATGTGTTAAGGGCTTGATTGTCGCTGGAGGAAACAGCTGTTTAGTATGGTGCCCGTAAAGTAGTTATCAGAGATGGATTCATTAATATTTTATTTTGAGTTACTGAGTATTCAGAATGTTAAGTAAAGAGATCGAAATTGAAGCAAAAAAAAAAAAAAGAATATAAACAAAATAAAAAAAATAACCAATAATAATAGGCTAATAATAATAAAAATAATAATAATAATAACATAAACATATTATGGGGGAAAGACTATCAGTTAATGGACTTACGAGACTGTAGGATGGATAAAAAAAGTTTTTTTATTTTTTATTTTATTATGCACTTTGTTATATTTTTATTTATGATATCCTTAATTTGAATGCTGACAATCGCATGTAATACAGCCCGGTAGCCAAAGCATATGGTTAATATAATGATTACTAAATTCAAGATAAAATATGAATGAATCCATCTCTGATAATCCTGGGTTGCTATTGTCACGCAGGTTCGTTTACGCATTAAACTCGTGGCCACAAGAAAACATGTCGTTCCCTTTACATAAGAAGTGGTGGCCATGAGAAATGGATGTTGTTCTTTCAACAAGGCATCTCGATGCCACGACATAAGGATGATGTTAACCTCGACAAAATTATCTTGTGGCCACGACATAATATGACGTTCCCACAAGGTAATATGACATTCCCTCATATTATTATCTCATGGCCTCGACATATCACATTCCCACTAGTTATTATTTCGTGGCCACGACAAAAGTAAGAAAACCGAACAAGTCACATTACGGGTACCGTAGTTTAGTGATACAGTAGATGGGAAACCGACTGCTCCCTCGTGACCTTTTGTAAATTGTATTTATGACAAAGAACTGCACAGATATGGATATTCTAGCAGTCTATCAATAAACACATACCTTGTGTCCTCAGTTGTGTTTAAGTGCACTTGCCCTGCTCTGCTGCGGTCGGCGGATTGAAGAGCGCTGAAAGACGGAGAGGAGACCGGTCTGACACCGGTTTCATATGAAATTTAAGGGGCTGACTCTGAGGCGATCAGATACCGGTTCCATACCCAACCCTACTTTTAAAAAATATATATTTTTGATAAACGAACCCAACACTGGCTATGTCCTTGCTGGAGTGTGATGTTATTTGTGTCCTGTGCAGGTGCGATGGATCGCATACAAACCAATAGGGTGTCGGAATGGAATATGTTCATACTTCCCATCCAACCACAATCAAATTCACTCCAGATGGATGGTGCAATTTATCTGGATAGGTTATCTTTATTTTATATATATATATATATATATATATATATATATATATATATATATATATATATATATATATATATATATATTAGAGGTGGGTATAGATTAATTCTTTAATCTAGATTAATCTCACTGATTAATCTAGATTAAAATGGCTCATTCGAATACTGCCGAAGGCATTCAGAATATGTGTTACCCAAATAAAATTGACAAACAGTAAGTCTTTGAGAAGGGGTTTATCAAGCTAGGTGGTGCTTTAGAAAAGGGGCTCATCTCCTGTTTCCAAAATGCATCACAATGTTCTTGAAAAAGCTGTAAACTAATTCCACATTGCACAAGGTGCAAACAACCTTACGCCTGTTTCACACCAATGTTTAAGTTTTTTTTTCAAGTTTGTAGGTGTCAAGGTACAGAAACCAAATAATAGCACTGGATATTCTTCAATGTAAAAACAAAATATACAATCAAACCTTCATTTATTCATACACCTTCAACATTTCTCTCATTATTACAGTTTTGCTATATATATAAAAAATTATATCTGGTATCTGAATAATTTTTGGTTTGACTGTTAAAACTACAAAGAAATTCAGTCAAGAGCAGTGAGTGATTTTCATTTTCATTTTCTTGGATTAACATTACAGCAGCCGGTAGCTAAATTAGGCGTGGTCACTTTAAGAAAACCATGAACACATCCAATACAATACACATCCCATTTTTTCCCTCAACTATTTACTTTCACTTAAGAAATAACTGACAGTTTTTTCGAGCATAATTTCCAAGGTGGATATTTTGACATATTTTGTATGTATTTATCGGCACAAGAGCAAAAATTAGCAAATATGATGTTCAAGTGTTTTGAGACGCCTTTCTCTGCGCGAGCCCTGAACACCAGAACACCGCGAGTACTGAATTGGGCTCTTTCACATCTTTTTGTTTGTTCAAACTGCGATTTGTATTTGTTCGTTCGGGTGCAGGAGGGACTTCGAGGAGAACTTCGCAGAAGAGAGCTACCCAGCTCCCAACCCAACTTTGAGAATAGATTAACGGCGATATTTTGTTTTTTTATCGCCCGATAAGAGTCTCGCGTTAACGCAGCACATTAACGCCGATAACGGCCCACCACTAATATATATATATATATATATATATATATATATATATATATATATATATATAATAACAAAAAATATGAACTATAGTATTAAATATTAAACAATTATTTATTAAAGGGGGGGGGGGTACAATTGTTTGTGTGTTTCTTGTATTCAAGAGTTGTTCACAGTGTTAAAGAGATGATAAAAATATTTAGAAGAATGAATGAGAATTTATGTGCCGAAAATCATACTTCCGGGTTGGTACAAGTTTCACGGAGTGTATCAAGTGCGTTTGTGTTTTCTGGTCATTTGAGTGACGAATGTTTTATAAACAAGGCCCAAGTCGATGCTGGATTTGCACATGGTTTGCTATTAAAACATGGAGCCGTCCCTGTGATAAAAGACCCCATGCATGTAAGTACAATTGCATCAGATTTCTGTATTTTGTTGGAAATCAGCTCATAAGTGAATATGTTAATGGAAACGACACGAAACATCAATATCGTGTTGTGAGAGAGAACATTTTTATTTTTTATTTTTTTTAGGTTGTTTTGATTTTTACCCACTTGTACCGCCCGGGTTCAAAGAACATCAAACCCGATTCTTTATAGTGCATTTTTGACCATTCTGAATGCCGTTTACTCCCGAGTGTATTTTACCCGAGACATTAATGGTCTCCACACTCACATGGGAGGTCGAATTGAAGGTCAAGACGGCCTTAGAAAGGGTAACGCCTCTGCCTGGGTGCCCACCGAATCGGTTATTTGTGCTGAAGGGATTATGGTCTGACGTTATTCAGTGGGGGTTTTGTTCCAATGTGGCTTGTCATACAGGAGTTAACCGTACTAAGTTTTTGGTCAAGCAACAATTCTGGTGGCCACTTATGGCTTGCGATGTTTTGGCTTGCTCTGTTTGCGCTACTGGTAAGACTTCCAATCGACCAACAGATGGGTTCCTTCAACTGCTGCCGGTCCCTTCGGGCCCTTTGTCCCATATTGCTCTAGACTTTATTAACGCCCTTCCAGGCCAACGCGGTAGTTTTGACTATGGTGGACCGGTTCTCGAAGGCGAGCAACTTTAATCCCTTGCCCAAATTACCCTTAGCCAAGGAGACAGCATTGATGATCGTAGATCACGTCCTTCGATTACATGGCCTCCCAACAGACATGTTTTCTGACAGGGGACCCCAGTTTGTGTCCAAATTTTGTAGATTGCTGGGAGCGATTGTCAGTCTGTCCTCAGTGCTTCACCCTCAGAGCAATGGTCAAACCGAGAGCGAGCCAACCAAGACTTTGAAAGGGTGTTGCGACATCTGGTCTCCAAGAATCCTTTCTCATGGAGCCAACAACTGTCAATGGTGGAATACACCCACAATACGTTACCTGTATCAGCGATGGGTCTATCTCCATTCGAGTTTAGATTAGGATACCAGCCACCTATTTTTCCCAGTCTGGAATCCGAAGTTGCAGTCCCCTCCTTGTGGCTTTATACTAAGAACATTCCTCTCCAACATTCCATTTCCAATAAGCTCGCTCCCAAATTCATTGGCCCGTTCACTGTCACCAAAATCATTAGTCCAGTGGCAGTCCACCTTAAACCTACTCTAGCATACAGTAGAATTCCTCCTGCCTTTCATGTATCAAAGATAAAGCCTGGGTGTCTTATTCTGATTAATCCGCCTGCCCCGGTTAACCCGTCTCTTAGGCGCCTCTAGGAGCAGGGGTACAGTCATGGTTCATGAATGCATTGTTTCCTGCTTGTCTCATCTTATGTCATGTTGATTTGTTTAATGTGGGTGTAACTAATAACGCACTGCCTACTTAATGCCCTGTCTTTCGTCTCTTGTTTGTCAGATATTTGTTTGAGTTCCACCGTGATTCATGTCTGGTTCGTCCTGTTCCGCATTCTTTCTCTTGGTCCTGTTCTGGTTTTATGTTGTGGATTACTTCGTCATCGCTTAAACCTTTCATCACTCTTCACCAGTTTTACTCACTGCCTGCGGTTCCAACACACGATCGTGATACTTTTTCGTTGGGATTGCATCATCCTTAAGAAATAAACAGTACGCAAATCCATCGTCAAACTGGGCCTTGTTTGTAAAACAAGCATCTTCGAAATGCAGGGCACAATAAAAACACTTGCACAACTCCGTTGATGCTCTGTAAAAATAAACTCCATCCACTGGTCCCTTAATGCTTTTTTTTTTTTTTTTTTTGTAATCTGTGCAGGGTTGTCTTGCCCTGGCAACCAAAAACACACTTCTTTTGTGACTTTTCGCGACGCTCTCGCTCTGATCAGTGAATGAATGTCTGTGCTCAGCCTCTCAGTGCTCCGCTATACGGGAGCGCACGCTCTTCCGGCAGACGTGCCCTTAGGATCCATATAAGGAAATTCCGCTCCATCTAACGTCACACAGAGCCATACTCGAAAAAAACTTTCCGAAACTTGTGACAAACCGGAAGGAGTATTTTGGGAACAAAAATACTCCTTCAAACGTACAACTTAGTTTAGCATGGGAATCCAACTCTTTAACAGTGTAAAAAACTCAGTATGCATGAAATAGCATTTCACCCCCCCTTTAAGTAATTGTCCTTGACATGCCTTAAAATGCATTTTGAGACAAAAACAAGGGCACTTTTGTTTTTAAAGCTCAGTCAGTGCAATTCTCTATTAGTTGAAACCGCTCAGAATTACATTTTAGTCTGGGGCTGGTCTTAAGCCTTGTCTGTGAAACCAGGTGTACAAGTAATTCCATTTTGGTAATGTTTTACAATAAGGTCTCATTTGTTGTACATGGAATGATAATGTTCTCTGTTTTTGTATTAAGTGTGTGTCTGTTTGTGTGTTAGTAATCCTATATGTTATGGCAACCAAATGACTCCACAAGGATAGTTCTACCAGTAAATTTTAGGTCCCCAATGAGGAAACAGGCTTATACATCTTACGGAATGATGTTTTCTCTGATGGTGAAATAAGCATTCTCCAGACTCTTTCTAATAAGTGAACTGAAGTATTGTAACTGTATAGTGTTGGGTTTTTCTTGTGCATCAGCAAAAAGCATTTTTGTGTATTTGTTTGACATTTGTCAATAAATGTAGAGGATTTATTCCATATTCCGTCTTTTTGCGTTGATTATAACTAGGTATATAGATATAGATATAGATAGATAGATATATATATAGATAGATAGATACATATATATATATATATATATATATATATATATACATATATATATATATATATATATATATATATATATATATATATATATATATATATATAGATATATATATATAGATATATATATATATATATATATATATATATATATATATATATATATATATATATATATATATAGATATATATATATATAGATATATATATATATATATATAGATATATATAGATATATATAGATATACTAGATTTCAACTTCATTGACAGAGATGTATGACATTGAACTATATTTTAGTTCATATTAATTGCTTATTCAGAAGTACATATTTACCATTTTCAAATCACAAAATGTACTAAAGTCCCACTTAAGTGGTTCAAAATATCAACTAATTGCAATTTGTGTAATTTTAAATTGTAATATATTTGAAATTAGTTACAAATAATATGCATTTATGTGGTCAAAAACATTGCATTTAATTCAAACTTTAAGTGTATTGTTAACTGACATTAAAGTGTATTTTAGTTCACATTAATTGCTTGTAGTACACTTTAAGGATATTTTAAAGACACTAGAAGCAATTATGAACATATAATTGTACTTATAAAAATGTACTAAAAAGTTCCACTTAAGTTGTTAAAAAAATCACTCAAAGGTTCAACTTATTGCATTTAATATAACTTAAAAATGTGATAATAATAATAATAATACATTTTATTTATAATGTGCTTTTCTAGAACCTAAAGCGCTACAAACAAATACAATTCAAAAACTACAATAAATGCAATATAAAGTAAAAAGTATAAATCATAAAATACGCATTACAGTACAACACAGTAGAATATTGCTGACAGTCCATAAAAGCAATTTTTCAGCTTCTTAAAACTGGCTATTGTGTGAGCCTCTCTAACAGCAATGGGAAGCGCGTTTCATAACCTAGGTGCAGCAACAGAGAAAGCTCTCTCCCCCATAGATTTTAATCTATAGGGAGGTTGTTGAAGAGTAAGGGAATCAGCAGACTGAAGGGAATGAGAAGGCATGTATCGGGTGACTTAGTCACAAATATAAGAAAGGGCAGTTTCCATGTATAGCTTTGTATGTTAATGTTAGAGTTTTAAAAACAATACGTGACTGTACAGGAAGCCAATGCAAACTATAAAGCACACGAAGTGTGATACATTTGAAATGAATTACAAATACAATGTACTTAAGTGGCAAAAATAACATATTTAATTTGCACTTCTGTGTGTTCTTTTAAAGTATATTATTTCTGCAATAAGTACAATTTATAAAATTATACTGAAGTGCACTTCTTTTTCACAAGGGAAGACACATACTGTATGAAATCACAAAGTTTTCACTGTCGTAGGCCGACTCTGAAACCAGACCAAACAAAAAATAGCTTGAGCCTTGTTTTAGCACTTTGACAAATCAAATTGTTGTTTTTATCTTTCTATGATTTCTTGTTATCACACTTCGTATTGTATTGTCGTATGTGATTGTAAAAGTTTTGTGTGCCTGTTTTCCATGTTAGTAGTAAGTAAGTAAAAGTTATTTGTATAGCACATTTCACAGATAAAAATCACAAAGTGCTTCACAACAATAGTTAGAATACACAACTGTCAGGGCTCATGTTTGATCTGTCTCTCGCTCCTGGTGGAGCCTTTGTTTTTGTTTCTGTTTGCACATGCCGGCCAAGATCAGCTGTTCGCATTTTGCGATCGGCGTGGTTGTGCACTTGTTGATTGTTTTGTTTTTTCACTTGGCGTGCCAGCCGCATTCAGCTGATTGCGCTTTGCAATCAGCGCGGTTGTGTAGGCATTCTCAGCTGTTTGTCATTTTGTCATTTATTTTTTCCTTATTTAAATCTCATGTTTTCTCTTTGTCTTTGCCAGTTTGTTTTGTTGTTGACGCTTTTTACGCGTTTCTTGTTTTGATTCATCAGTTATAGTTTTGTATTTGTTTTCTCAGTTTCTCTTTTTTTTCTGCCCAGTTATTTCAACTGCTGCCTGGACTGTTTATGCTCCTTGACCAGTGGTCTGTTCATCTGGACTTTTGGATTGTTTGCTCTGGATTATTATCTAGATTTGTGGATCTCTCTAAATCTGCCTGGGCTATCATCTATAATGACCATCGCCTGATTCTGACTACCGCTCGCCTGGAACATATCTGTTTGGACTCTGATCTCCTCTATTGTGTTCTGGGATTCTGGATCTGGAATTCAGCAGTTCGAATAATCGCTGAAATAAACTCTTGTTGCATTTCTACTGCATCTGGGTCCTTCATTTCAGCAACACCTGACGTAACACACTGGCCATTATGGACCCAGCAGAAGAAGCTCAGCTCCGAGCTGCCGTGGAACATCAGGGAGCGATGTTGAATCATCAGGCTGAGGAACTTTCACATGCTCGCCACACTGTGGATGCCTTGGTTGCACGAGTTACTGAGCTCTCGGACAAGTTGCGCTATCTTCAGCCCGTCGATCTCAATGTTTCATCTGCAGCATCCCAAAAGGCCACTGGTCATGAGCCACGTATTAATAACCCTCCCGTTTATGCTGGTGAACCAAGTAATTGTCGTTCATTTCTTATTCAGTGTGAGGTCGTTTTTTTCACTTCAACCCCAGACTTATGCATTAGACCGATCCAGAGTGGCTTACGTGATTTCTCTTCTGGCTGGACGCGCCCGCGACTGGGGTACTGCCATATGGGACTCGCGCTCTTTGTGCTGTGATGATTTTAAATCATTCAAAGCCGAGATGATAAAAGTATTTGACAGATCCGTGTTCGGCAAAGAGGCTTCCCGGCAATTGGCTTCGCTGCGTCAAGGCAAGAGGTCAGTTGCTGATTACTCTATTGAATTTAAGACTCTTGCAGCTACAAGTTAATGGAACTCAGCGGCCCTGGTGGCTCGTTTTTTGGATGGATTAGTGGCGGAGGTTAAGGACGAGATCTATGCACGTGACCTGCCAGACCTGCTTGACGATATTATTGATCTCGCTATTCGTTTGGATTCCCGTATGGAATTGAGATGTAAAGTTCGGGGAAATACCAGCTGGATGCGGCCAGAACCGTCTGTTTCCTCCTCTGCTTTCCGAGCTCCTGAATCATCTGACCTTAAGCCCATGCAGCTGGGGAGAATGCGTCTTACTGCTGAGGAAAAACAACGCCGACTTTTAAAGGGGCTTTTTCTATATTGTGGTGGTCATGGTCATATTGCTGCCGTCTGTCCATTAAAAGCCAACGAGTAAACAGGAGAATTCTGGCGGGCGGTACTTCAATTTCTCCGTCAGAGGGTTCTCGTACTCTCATTCCTGCTTCAGTGTTACAGAATGGCTCGGTTATTAAATGCTCTGTGTTAATTGATTCAGGTGCGGAGGGGAATTTTGTTGATGTTAAATGGGCTCAATACTATGGCTTACCCATTCATTCCCTTTCCTCTCCTCTCACCGTTCATTCCCTTAATGGACAGCAGCTCATGGCAGTTACTCAAATCACTGGTCCGGTGAGTTTGATTACCTCTGGAAACAACCGGGAAGAAATAGAATTGTATTTAATAAATTCCCCTTCTGTTTCTATTGTATTGGGTCATCCTTGGCTTTCTCTCCATAACCCACATTTTAACTGGGCTGAGAATTTAATTCTTTCTTGGAGTTCTTGTTGTCATGCTGCTTGTCTTGTGTCTGATCCATCTTCTGTTGTTTGTTCTGTGTTGCAGGAGGAGGAGGTGGATCTTTCCCTGATCCCTGGCATGTACCACGATTTCCGTGCGGTCTTCAGTCGGTCCCGAGCTGCCTCTCTTCCTCCCCATCGACCATATGATTGTGCTATTGATCTTCTTCCCGGCACTTCTCCTCCTCGCGGACGTCTTTTCTCTTTGTCTGCACCCGAGCGGGTGGCCATGGAGAAGTATCAGATTCTCTAGCAGCAGGTTTGATTCGTCCCTCTTCCTCTCTAGCAGGAGCGGGTTTTTTTTTCGTGAAGAAGAAGGATGGCTCTTTGCGCCCCTGCATTGACTATCGTGGGCTGAATGACATAACTGATATGAACAGGTACCCCCTGCCTCTTATGTCAACAGCCTTCGAGGTCCTGCGGGGTGCAAAGTTCTTCACGAAATTGGATCTACGCAATGCTTATCATCTAGTTCAGATTAGGGAGGGGATGAATGGAAGACGGCTTTTAACACGCCCACTGGGCATTTTGAATATCTCGTTTTACCTTTTGGGCTTTCCAATGCTCCAGCCGTCTTCCAAGCGCTCGTCAATGACGTGCTGAGAGATATGATTAACGACTTTGTCTTTGTGTACCTGGATGATATTTTAATTTTTTCTCAATCATTCCAGGTGCATGTCCAGCACGTCAGACGAGTGCTTCAGCGGTTGTTGGAGAATCAATTGTTCGTGAAGGCGGAGAAGTGTACTTTTCACACCCAGTCGGTTTCGTTCTTGGGGTCGATCATCTCGGCGGAGGGGATTCGCATGGACCCTGCGAAGGTTGGCGCTGTCTCTGACTGGCCGGTACCTAGCTCAAGAAAAGCTTTACAGCAGTTCTTGGGCTTTTCCAATTTCTATAGGCGTTTTATTAGAAATTTCAGCCAGGTAGCGGCCCCTCTGACAGCGTTAACCTCCACCAAATCCAAATTTTGTTGGTCTAGTGTTACTCAGGCAGCTTTTGACGAGTTGAAATCCAGATTCACTACTGCTCCTATTCTTATTTTGCCAGATCCTAGTAGACAGTTTGTGGTGGAGGTGGACGCATCACAGGTTGGTGTCAGAGCAGTTCTTTCCCAAAAATCCCCTCATGATAATAAGTTGCACCCTTGTGCTTATTTTTCTCATCGCCTTTCTCCCTCAGAACAAAATTATGACATCGGCAACAGAGAGCTGCTGGCAGTACGCTTGGCTTTGGGAGAGTGGCGTCACTGGTTGGAGGGGACGGTAATTCCATTTCTGGTGTGGACTGATCATAGAAATCTGGAGTATATTCAATCTGCCAAAAGGCTGAACTCCAGACAGGCTCGTTGGGCACTGTTTTTTGGACGCTTCAACTTTGTGTTGTCTTACAGGCCGGGTTCTAAGAATGGCAAGCCCGATGCTCTGTCCCGGCAGTTTAATGCGCCTGTTGACGAGTCTCCTCCTGACACCATTTTGCCTTTGGGCCGTGTGGTGGGGGCCGTCACCTGGGGTATCGAGGGTCGGGTCAGGCGAGCATTAGCTCAGGTTGAGGTGCCCATGGGGTGTCTGGCAGGTTTGTTATCTGTGCCTGATACAGTCCGCACCGCCGTCTTGCAGTGGGGTCACTCTTCTAAACTCACGTGTCATCCTGGTGTGAGGAGGTCGCTGGCAGCCATCCGTCAGCGTTTTTGGTGGCCGGCCATGGCTGAGGACATCCGTCGGTTCGTGGGTGCTTGTGAGGTTTGTGCTCAAAACAAATCTTCCAATCAACCTCCCGTTGGTCTGCTTCATCCCCTCCCTATTCCTTCCCGCCCCTGGTCGCATATTGCCCTGGATTTTGTTACTGGTTTCCCTCCATCCAGCGGCAATACGGTGGTCCTTACTGTTGTGGATCGCTTTTCTAAGGCGGTTCACTTCATTCCCCTCCCTAAACTCCCTTCGGCTAGGGAGACGGCCCGGGTGGTCATAGACCACGTCTTCCGGATTCATGGTCTTCCGGAGGATGTGGTCTCTGACAGGGGGCCCCAGTTCGTGTCCCATTTTTGGAGGGAATTCTGTCGACGACTGGGTGCCTCCGCCAGTCTGTCCTCAGGATTCCATCCACAGACCAACGGCCAAACCGAGCGTGCAAACCAGGATCTCGAGCGGATCCTCCGATGCCTGGCTTCCCATAACCCCTCCTCCTGGAGACAGCAGCTAACTTGGGCTGAATATGCCCATAACTCCTTGCCGGTGTCCTCGACTGGGTTTCCCCCGTTCATGTGTTGTCTTGGTTATCAACCCCCTCTGTTTCCTTCCCAGGCTGCTGAGGCCACAGTTCCCTCAGTCCAGGCATTTATGCAGCGCTGTTATCGTACCTGGAGGAGGGCCAGGGAAGTGTTGGTCCGGTCTGGGGGACGCACTAAAAGAGCTGCTGACCGCCGTCGGACTGTGGCACCCAGGTATGATTGTGGGCAAAGGGTGTGGCTCTCTACTAAAGATCTGCCACTTCGGGTTCCAGCCCGTAAGTTGGCACCCAAATTTATAGGCCCTTATATAGGCTAGTGACAATGCCCCTGAATTTTCGAGATACCCCTACCGGAGGTAGAACTAAACCCAACAATGTTTTTCCTCATCTCTAAGGTCTCCCTTATATGAAATGGATTCTTGGCTAAAAATATTTTACTGCAAAGATTGTTAAATTAACAGATATTGTTATACACCACAAAACCAATAAAGGACTAAAATATAGCCTGTCCGTATGGGAGTTAAGGCATATAAACTAATGCAGATCAATCACACAAGCTCTGAGAGCTTTGAAACTTGACATGTTTGTAGCCAGGAAGTTGATTTAACTACTAGAAAAGACTGGATGTGAATATCTTGATGTATGGAATAAATAGACACATGTAAACACATATCTAAAATAAGCGGACATGCACAAATTTAATATCTATGCAGAATGTTTTCATTTACTTTGTGCTTGCTTTGCCTGGCATTATCATAGAATCACATATGATGGCTTGTTGGAAAGGTGGGGTTGTGCTGAATCCAGCAATACCAAATATGTAAATATATAATAAAAGAGAAGTGTTCTGTCACTCAATGTATGAGGTGTCCAAAATGAATGAAAATGGAACACTGACATAATTGAGTCCAAACCCATTCATTATCAGTGATGAGAAGAATGTTGAGAAATTCAAATATAAGGGACATCAAAAAATATTTAATATGGCACCTTGTACTATATGGAAACAAAGATTGAAATCGAAAGATAACACCTTACCATAGCACAAACAGGAGACCAGGAGTTTTAACTTAATTAACTTTTTAATAAAACTATAACTTAACTTCACACAATACAACTTAAATTACTGTCTTAAATAAAACAAATGGCAATCTAACTAAAGAAACAAACACTTTTTGGGGAAATGAGCCCTGTCTTCTCAGGCTGTTTAGTTTATTTTCTAGCAGCAACCATTTGGAACATCAACTGCTTTTAGTAACCATTGGAGAAGGGTCTGGCTGCAGGCTTGCACTTGCACTCTCAGACACTGCTTCTGCTAGCGACGTCACTTGCAGTCTATATTTTTTTATTTTGTTCTATTTATTGATAACTTTTTGTTTGAATTTCCCAACATTTTATAACAGTTGCCATGTGGCGAAGACAAGAAAAAATAAACTAAATTACAATGTCAATTGCAATCGCTACTTGCACTCTGGTACCTGTGACTTCACTTGCAATCAACACAAATCTTGCATGTTGCCAGTGGAGACAAGACGCTGTGGTTGTGATTAAATGATTAAAACTAATTTAGTACTATAACGTACAGGGTCCTGCAAGAAAAAGACAAGCACAGACCTTGGCCACAGAACAGCAGAATATGAACGCAATGCACAAAGTCTTTCGTTAAGCGTTTTCCTCCTGTAGAAAAAAACTAACACTTAATGTGGCATAATGTATTCAGACACATTAAGTTCAATTAAAAGACCAAATTTGATATATAGTTATTATTCAATGTACTACAAGGCACGCAGATGGCTATGAACACAATGTGCAAACTTTGTCCTCCCATACAACATAACGCTTAATGTGGCCTAATAACAGACTAAGATGATAAAGACAATTTAGTAGGCCTAGGCTATATGTCTTGTTGTTGACTCAAAGTATATACAGACCAGCAAATATGAACGGGCATTATGCATTAAGTGATTTTAAAAGGATCAGCTCCGTACAGGCAAGAAGACGAGTACAGAACGCAGTGCGTTAAATTGTACATTAAACGTTTTCCTCCTATAGAAAATCATTATAAATAAAACACATAATGTAGGTTAATGGACAAAGACAGTGATATAAACAAGTTGTAGACAGTTTATTCTATATGGAAAAATGCTTAATGTGAAACTTTGCATGTTGCGTTTATTCTGGGCTCACCTGCTTGCCTGTACATATTAGTTGTGTATTTTAATAAAGTAGAGAAGCATGAGTTTGGCCTTTCTCATCTATGTCTATTATGCCACATTTTGCGGTATGTGAGGAAAATACTATATACATATTCCTTATATTAATGAACTGTACATTTAATTTGATATTTTAATAGCATCTTAATATATTAAGCCATGTTAAGTTTTTTTTTTTCTACGCTTAGCTAGAGACTTTGTGCAAATGTTCATATTCTGGTGTTCTGGCCATGGATTTGCCGCTCTTGTCTTTTTCTTGCAGGACCCTGTACGTTATAGTACTAAATTAGTTTTAATAATTTAATCACCACCACAGCGTCTTGTCTCCATTGGCAACATGTACGATTTGTGTTGATTGCAAGTGACGTCACAGGTAGCGGAGAGTTCAAGTAGCAATTTCAAGTGACATTTTAATTTAGTTTCTTTTTTCTTGTCTTCACCACCTGGCTTTATAAAATGTTGGGAAATTCAAACGAAAAGTAATAAAAAAAATAAACTAAATAAAAAATAAAGACTGCAAGTGATGTCACTAGCGGAAGTGCAAATGTCTGAGTGTGCAAGTCTGAGAGTGCAAGTACAAGCCTGCAGCCAGACCCTCTTGAAACATTTTGGGGTCAACCCCCCATGATGTTACAACTGCAACACACCACTCATCCACATTGTCATCAGTGACAAAGTGGGTCATATTTGGACAGTCAGGGCAAGAGCAAAACCCTGTGCAGGTCAAGCCCACAGAAAGACACTGGCATATGGTGGCATCGGCACAGTTTCCGTCTGTACAGTAGATGTGGGTGAGGTCTCTAACTCCTTTAGGTGCTGGTGCCTTCTGGAACATCACAGATTAAATGCAGCCACATTCTCTGAGCCTCCATCCTCTACCAACTGGGTTCCAGAGAAGAGTTTTGCCCAGGTGGCTGTGATGCCACACTGCTGTTTGGTACACGGCTCTCAACACATGTTGCTGGAAGCCATCTTCTGTTGGGGGTAGATTTGCTGCTGACATATCTGTGGTAGATGCTAGTGTGTACCTCAGCTCATCCAGGTTGGTGCTAGGATGCCCATCTTGGTGCCTGTTGTTTGTCTTTCAAGATCTTTGATTGAGTGTTGGTCGTCATATCTATCAAAAACTATAACGACACAGCTGTTACCTTCCTTTCCCATTAAAGTTGCAATCTTTTTCCAGACACACTCACCCAGGTCATTGAACGTTTGGAAGGCTGAATCATTGAGCATTTGAAGAAGATCCATGCCATCAATGATATATGCTGATGGTTCTTTTACACTTGGCAGCTGCTGTTATCTTCTTTATGCTTCCATCATCAAAAAACAAAGAGGGTGGGACAAAATCATGTTTAATCTGAAATACGAGATTTTTATGACTTGGGAGCGGGGAGATATGAGGTTTTGCACTCATTGATAAGAATGATACAGACACAGACGTCGCTGCTGCCAGCAGAGTTCATCAAAGTCTGCGGTCGTGTCGAGCCTTTTGACAAGAGATAAGGCTTTAAGGGGTAACTAAACCCCTGGTCAGAGCCTGACTCCACCCACTGGCAATATTTGAAAAATGCTGAAAAGTGGGCAGAGCACAGCGGAGATAGAGGGGACAAACCAAGGGCAGGGCTGAGCCGGTGGGGCGTGAACCTGAGACCCTCAGTGACAGATTAATTGACAGCTGCTGTTAGAGTCGCTAAAATGGAGAGTGACTCTAGTGACGCAAGTAGTTTTGAAACAGAGCGTTCATTTGAAGTAGAGGACTTTTCTCCCCCACCTTCACCTGAAGTGGAGGATGTCGAGGTGTCTGAGGACACAGGGCCAGGGCCTGAGCCATATCAATTCAAGCCACTGGCTCAAACTGCGGTCTTAACTCCCGTATTCTGATAGGCATCCGATGATGCTAGCGAAGCAGCCGTGCAAGAGAGAATGGGGCCAGTCTCCGAGTAAGGCACTGCGTCGCTTTTCAGCGTGAGCTGTGTGGAGCATTACAGCTGTGTGGAGCATTACCGAAGCATTACAGCTATGGATTTTTAACAAAACAAGCCTACTCAAATGTATCTAACCTAACGATTTTCATTTGTTATTGTAAGAAATGAAAAAAAAAAAACAGAGTTATGCAAAGATAGGCTTACTTGGCGCCAGTAGACAGACCTTTTTTCTCCCATAAATAAAACCTGTTAGCCTACTTGGGGCATTTTACATGCACAGTGCCAACTTTGAGTCAGTAAAATAATAATAAAAACAATAATTTAATGCTGGTATCCAAAACATTTAATTCAATACAAGTAGAATTAGAAATTAGATACATTTTAAAACTTCAATGCACATGTATAATAAGCCTAGTAATAACCCTAGTACTATCGATCATAACATACTTCTACAGAGACTGGAAAACTGGGTTGGGCTTTCTGGGATGGTACTCAAATGGTTCAGGTCATACTTAGAAGGGAGAGGCTATTATGTGAGTCTAGGAGAGCATAAGTCTAAGTGGACGTCCATGACATGTGGAGTGCCACAAGGGTCAATTCTGGCACCGCTCTTTTTTAGCCTGTATATGCTTCCACTAAGTCAAATAATCAGAAAGAACCAAATTGCCTATCACAGCTATGCTGATGATACCCAGATTTACCTAGCCTTATCTCCAAATTACTACAGCCCAATAGGAGGAGTGGTTGTGTGGCAACAAAACAAACAGTATGGCGGGCTGTAAAGACGCAACGAGCACTTTCAAGTGAGTTAAGGCCCGTTCACACCAAGCACGATAACTATAAAGATAACTATAAAGATAATGATATTAGCGTCCACACCAGCGAACGATATTGTCTGTGTATTTTAAGCGGACGCGGCACGTCTGCTGCTTTAAATTCTCGAGCTCATTACAGCAGGATTGATTCTGATTGGTTGGCAATGTTTTATCATTAATCAGGGGGAAAAAAATCTTTCTGAAAGTGATTCCAACGATATAGTTATGGTGTGGACTCTGCTATTCTTTAATATTGAGAACGATTTTTAGAACTATATCTTTATCGTTATCTTTATAGGTATCGTGCTTGATGTGAACGGGCCTTTAGCGGGCAAAATCCTCAATATATAAGCACTTTAACTTCTGAAGACTGGAGGAGGTTTGGAGAGAAGCTCAAAATTTGTATTGGTGACAAGTCGAAGCTATTCAAAGCCCATATGAGATCTGGGATGACAAAAAACGTTGGTCCAACTCGTCCGTGTCTTGGCCACCAATCTGCCGGGGAGACATTTATTCTCATTTAATAGAAACCCCTGGACCCTTCACTCATGAAAGATTAAAGGCTTTCAAAAGTCTGAAGGCCTATGATTATTTTGTTTCTCGAAAAGTTGGGCCAATCTTTTCTGTCAAACAGAAAGCAGTGATTGTGCTAAAAGCAGAGGTTAGACCTGGCCAAGCAGAGTCACAGCATGATTTGCATCTCCCGTGGGTGATCGCCAAAGAGAACGCCGAAATAATCACTGCTCACTGCGACTGCAAAGCCGGGTAAGTCTTCATTTATCAGTGTTCTTATTTACTTATTTATTTACTAAAAAAAAGTAGTGACTGTTGTACCAATTCAATTGTTTTCAGTGTGAGACTTTCAATGGCGTCTGTACTAATGGTGAAAAATTGTATATCACAGCTTACACATTTCTCCTTCTTTCAAATCCAGTCTTGGAGAAACATGCAGTCATGTAGCATGTTTAAAGTAGAAGCAGCTGTCAGGATAGGACTTACAAATGTTGCATGTACTAGTGAGGCTTGCAGCAAAGCACAGCTACAGAATGATGTGAGGAACATAGTCTGGGTGCTGTGGATTGCGGTTTGGGACACCTGAATCAGAAAGCGAAAACTTTTTATCAGGCCCCCAACTAACCGTACAATCGACCACACAGCAAGAGTGAACCATCCTCTTCTCTAAATCCTCCTCCAAACGTGCAAAACAATCAAATTACAGGTATCTAGCTGTGTTTCCTGCCACACGATTCCCATGATGCAACGCGACAAACATAAACAATGACGTCACAAAAGATCCGCCTATTGACTCCCTCTGCCAATGCATTGATAAAATTAATAGTTGGATGTGCCAGAGCTTTCTTCAGCTAAACAAGGAAAAAACTGAAGTCATTGCATTTGGAAACAAACATGAAGTGTTCAAGGTGAATGCATACCTTGACTCTAGGGGTCAAACAACTAAAAATCATGTCAGGAATCTTGTTGTGATTCTGGAGACCGGTCTGAGTTTCAGTAGTCATGTCAAAGCAGTAGCTAAATCAGCATACTATCATCTCAAAAACATTGGAAGAATTAGAGGTTTTGTTTCCAGCCAAGACATGGAGAAACTTGTTCATGCCTTTATCACCAGCAGGGTGGACTATTGTAATGGGCTCCTCACCGGCCTTCCCAAAAAGACCATTAGACAGCTGCAGCTCATGCAGAACGCTGCTGCCAGGATTCTGACTAGAACCAGAAAATCTGAGCATATTACACCAGTCCTCAGGTCCTTACACTGGCTTCCAGTTAAATATAGGATTGATTTTAAAGTACTTTTACTCGTATATAAGTCACTAAATGACCTAGGACCGAAATATATTGCAGATATGCTCACTGAATATAAACCTAACAGAGCACTCAGATCACTAGGATCGAGTCAGTTAGAAATACCAAGGGTTCACACAAAACAAGGGGAGTCCGTCTTTAGTTACTATGCCGCCCACAGTTGGAATCAGCTTCCAGAAGAGATCAGATGTGCTAAAACACTAGTCACATTTAAATCTAGACTCAAAACCCATCTGTTTAGCTGTGCATTTATTGAATGAGCACTGTGCAATGTCCGAACTGATTGCACTATATTTTCACATCATTTTCTAACTGTTTTTAAATTCATTTTAGTTAAGTAGTTTTTTTCATAATTTTAAAAGTTTTAAAATTGCTTGTGTTTATTATTATTATTTTTCTTCATGATTATTTTACTTTATTTTATGTAAAGCACTTTGAATTACCATTGTGTATGAAATGTGCTATATAAATAAACTTGCCTTGCTTTGCCTAGTAATAAGTAGACATTTAAAATACATCAATAACTGATATCATAGTTTAAAATAGATCAAATCAGAGTTAAGGCTTGCTTTATGTGTTGCTCGACGAGGATTTCTCAATCGTTGCGACTTTAAATCCTGAGAACATAAAATGCCGTGGAAGTTCCTGCCGCGGAGTGAAGAAGAGGTGGCGTTACGAGGATTCGCAGACAGTTGAAGTGTCCAATGGAGTTAAGAGATTTGCTCTCAATCTATTTTCAACACTTTAGATTGTTTACCACGTGGGGTTTGACCAATAGCATTGAATTGTGAAAAAATATGAAATAGACAAAATTTGGACATGCGAGGATTCTGCCCGTCAGTGACGATATTTTAATAAAGGTGTTCCATTCCAATGTTAACCTGATTCAATTGGATCTGTGGTTCATATGAATTGTATAGTATACTGTGCATTATGAAATGTATCATTATTAAATGTATCATAAATATAGATCAGCACTTACCTAATGTAAGTTACTTTGCAGTAACCATGAATTCAACATTCTTCTCTCCACTGATAATGTGATTTGGACTTGAGGCTATTTTGTCCAGCGTTCTTTCATTTTGGACACCTCATACATTGATTGACAGAACACTTCTCTTTTATTATATATTTACATATTTGATATTGCTGGATTCAGCACAACCCCACCTTTCCAACAAGCCATGATATGTGTTTCTGTGATAATGCCAGGCAAAGCAAGCACAAAGTAAATGAAAACATTCTGCATAGATATTAAATTTGTGCATGTCCGCTTATTTTAGATATGTGTTTACATGTGTCTATTTATTCCATACATCAAGATATTCACATCCAGTCTTTTCTAGTAGTTAAATCAACTTCCTGGCTACAAACATGTCAAGTTTCAAAGCTCTCAGAGCTTGTGTGATTGATCTGCATTAGTTTATATGCCTTAACTCCCATACGGACAGGCTATATTTTAGTCCTTTATTGGTTTTGTGGTGTATAACAATATCTGTTAATTTAACAATCTTTGCAGTAAAATATTTTTAGCCAAGAATCCATTTCATATATGGGAGACCTTAGAGATGAGGAAAAACATTGTTGGGTTTAGTTCTACCTCCGGTAGGGGTATCTCGAAAACTAAAGCACTTTTTGACCATTTCTCACTAGCCTATATACCATTGTCAAGGTGGTCAGTCCGACGGCAGTGCGGCTTCGGTTGCCTCAACCTCTCTGTCGTGTCCATCCTGTCTTTCATGTTTCTCGTGTTAAACCTGTTGTATGTTCTTCCCATTCTCGTGTTTCTATCCCCACCCCCCCTCCTCCCCTGATGATTGAGGGCACTCCAGCCTTTATCGTCAGGCGGATTCTTGATTCCAGGCACCGTGGACGAGGCTTTCAATATATAGTGGATTGGGAAGGCTACGGTCCAGAAGAGAGATCTTGGGTCCCAGCTCGGGAAATTCTGGACCGCTCGCTCATCGTGGAGTTTCATCGTCGTCAGTCTTCCTCGACCAGGGGTACGCCGGGTGGCGTTCCTGGGAGGGGGGTACTGTCAGGGCTCAGGTTTGATCTGTCTCTCACTCCTGGTGGAGCCTTTGTTTTTGTTTCTGTTTGCACAAGATCAGCTGTTCGCATTTTGCGATCGGCGTGGTTGTGCACGTGTTGATTGTTTTGTTTTTTCACTTGGCGTGCCAGCCGCATTCAGCTGATTGCGCTTTGCAATCAGCGCGGTTGTGTAGGCATTCTCAGCTGTTTGTCATTTTGTCATTTATTTTTTCCTTATTTAAATCTCATGTTTTCTCTTTGTCTTTGCCAGTGTGTTTTGTTGTTGACGCTTTTTATGCATTTCTTGTTTTGATTCATCAGTTATAGTTTTGTATTTGTTTTCTCAGTTTCTCTTTTTTTTCTGCCCAGTTATTTCAACTGCTGCCTGGACTGTTTATGCTCCTTGACCAGTGGTCTGTTCATCTGGACTTTTGGATTGTTTGCTCTGGATTATTATCTAGATTTGTGGATCTCTCTGAATCTGCCTGGGCTATCATCTATAATGACCATCGCCTGATTCTGACTACCGCTCGCCTGGAACATATCTGTTTGGACTCTGATCTCCTCTATTGGGTTCAGGGATTGTGGATCTGGAATTCAGCAGTTCGAATAATCACTGAAATAAACTCTTGTTGCATTTCTACTGCATCTGGGTCCTTCATTTCAGCAACACCTGACACACAACACTTATAAATACATTACAGCACATAATCAAAATAAACAGAAGTACACATAAGGCCAGCCTACAGTCTAGTTAAAAGCCTCTTTAAAAAGAAGAGTTTTCAACTGGGTTTTAAAATTTTCCACACAATCCAAGCAGCTTATGGAAGGAGGCAAAGCGTTCCACGACCGAGGTGCCACAGCTTGAAACGAACGGTCCCCTCTAGTTTTAAAATGTGTAAGGGGGGGCAACTAAAAATCTCTGGCCTGTTGATCTCAGACTACGTGAGGACGTACGCAGCAGGTCAGAGATGTATGGGGGCGCCTGTCCTTGTAAGGCTCTAAAAGTTAGAACCAAAATTTTAAAGTGCATTCTAAATTTCACTGGTAGCCAATGAAGAGAAGCTAAAATTGGAGTAATATGTGCCCTTTTACTCGTGTGGGTTAAAAGCCTAGCAGCAGAATTTTGGACAGTCTGGAGACGACAAAGATCCTTCTTATTAAGGCAAATAAAAAGACTGTTACAATAGTCTAAACGAGACGAAATAAAAGCATGAATGGGTTGATAATACAGCTTTTTGTCTTACCTAATTTAAAGAGCCGTAGTCTCTCTTGACTGCTGTGATGCATTACAATCCTCCGTCAAGAAAGTTATTCATGTTATTCCTCTCGTTATTCCAAGTCCAAGCTGTATCCAATCATTATTTCAGCTTCAAAAGTCCACTTGATGTCACGGTGAAGGATTACAAATGCTACTGTGCACATGTACATTCTGACTCGAGTTAATTCGCGTAATAACTTAGACTGTTTGCCCTTTTCAACTATAATAATGATCGCTCGTGCAATGCCATGGCCGCTGACGTTATTTATTTACTATTATCATCTGATCTCTGTCTGTGCTCTGTGCTCTCTGCTCTGCATCGAGTCTGAATCTGAACCACTAAAACTTTAAGATTAAACGGTTCATTTATAATATTATAAAAATGGGAGAAAATGTAAAACACGGTTTGGCAGTCGAAGTGTCCCTCACTGGTTGCCATCGAAACATGAAATGCGCTCGAGACTGCACATGCGTGCTAGCTGTATCAACCTAAAATGCTTTAACGCAATTTGAGCGTAATAGAAAACATTCATGTGACAGTTCACCTCAGATTGTGTTGCTGATTTGAAATATATTAAATATGAGTGTGTCAAGTCTGCAAGCATTAAAACCGTGAGTGCACTTGTATATTAACTCTGAGTCTGCGAGCGAGAGAGAGATAGAGAGAGATCACTTATTTTGGCTCACTCTTTTCTTTTCCTAATTTTACAAGTTGCAAGTTACAAAAAACACAAGCAGACTTTGATCACGGCCGGGTGTTCTTCGAGTCCGATTACTCCGATCGGTGATCGCACGGGTATTACACACAATGTTAAACAGACCCGGGACCCGAGGTAATAGATTCGGACCCGACCTGGACCCGGCTGATGATTTAAAATATAGACCCGAACCCGTACGGGTCCCGGGTCGGGTCCGGGGTCGACGGGTCTCGGGTGCACTGTGAAGACCTCTAGCCTAGAGTGCAGGATGAGGTAAAATGCTAGCTCTGATATCCTTAATTTTCTCAACAAAGAAGTCAAGGAATACATTACTTTTTGGCAGAGAGAGCTCCGCAATTGGAGAAACAGATGGAGAAACAATAGAATTAATGGTATCAAACAAGAATTTGGGTTTTTTCTTATTAGAGGATATTAGCTGAGAGAAGTAGTTAGTTCTAGCACTTTTCAGGAGTTCATTTAGAGAAGCAGTTAATTCCCTAAGATAAAGCCTGTGAACTTCAAGTTTAGTTGTTTTCCATAAGCGCTCTATTTTCCGACGTTTACTTCTACAGCTCTGAATAGATGCATTTATCCACGGACAGGGCTTTTTAATAGAGATAGTGTTTGATTTCATAGGAGCCACTTCATCTAAAATTGCTAAACATTGCTGTTAAAAGACTCAGCATACACATTTACATCACTGCAACCCCTTAGCTGGTATGGATCAAACTAAACAGCAAACTTCCCAGCAACATCCTGGTTAATAACTCTCCTTTGAGCCTTAATTCTTAGAGGCGGGGGGTCCCGAGGGAAGTTCAGGTTAAAGAAAACACAACTATGATCACTCACATGTACATCCTCCACACACACATTTACTATCTCAAGACCTAATGAGAAAACAAGGTCTAGGGTGTGCCCCTTTAAGTGTGTGGGTCCTGAGACATGTTGCGTAAAATTAAAAGAGTCAGTAATGGATAGGAGATCTGTAGCTGCAATACATGACATATCATCAATATGAAGATTAAAATCTCCAATAATTGAAACTTTCTCCAGCTTGATCATAGAGGTTAAAAAGTCAGTAAAATCAGTGAGGAAGATACCTGCAGGACCAGGAGGGCGGTATAAATTAACACACAATGAAATATGTTAACAGAACCAACCTTAATCATCTGAGACTCAAAAGAGGAGAAGGTTTCATAGTGGATTTCTCTGCATAAAAATCTGTCACGATACACAACAGCAAGGCCCTCGCCTCGGCGAGCCGTTCGAGGTGTCCCAATCACTGAGCAGCCTGCAGAGCACAGCTCATTTAAATGAACAGCTTCCATATCCTTTTGCCACGTTTCTGTAAGGAACATAAAATCCATCTTTTCCGAGGTGAAAAGATCGTTGATGGCATGCGCCTTATTAGTGATGGAACGAGCATTGAGCAGCGCTAAACGGAGTGATGATGGCAGACTGGTCTCCTTATTAGCAAGTTGTAGTGGCAGCAAACACCTGGCACAGTCACATGGTTTCCAGCGGTGTCGTGCGGCCAATCGATGGTCAGGGAGGTCGGCCACAAGCTGCAGTTTCCTAACTGCGTCTCCACCTCCGCCCCACGATGACAAAAGGGGATCTCGTCCAATGGGCAGGACGAGCTGAGGGCGACCCTGGAACGGAGTGCCACTAAAGCCCCTTTCACACTGCACGTCGGACCCGCAATATTCCTGTAACATTGCCTGGTCGCCTTCTGTGTGAAAGCAACCACGTCCCGGAATTGATTACCGAATTGAACCCGGGTCGGGGACCTAGTAACATTGCAGTAATTGATCCGGAAAGAGCGCTGTGTGAACAAAAGCCAGATCTAATTCCGTATCGAAGTGATGACGCGCGACTCTTTTACCGGCTGTTTAGAAGGAAGATCAACATTCGTGACGAAAACATATGTGCAAACTGTAATGAAGCAGAGATCAGTTAGTTCCTCACTTTCCGCGCTGACGCCGAGATCGTTTGCTTGCTTCAGTTAAAGTATAACATGCCAAGCGTTGTCGACTCGTACATTACACGTCACGCGCTGATGTCACGTGTCGTTACGGGATCTTCAAGGGTTGTGTGTGAAAGCACGCACATATACCGGGTCATCACTGGCAGTGTGAAAGTGCCAAATCTAGCGACCAGGGAACAATTACAGGAACACTTTACCCCTGTATTTGCCGGAATGGCAGTGTGAAAGGGGCTTAAGACATATATCCCGGGGGAAATACCGGCAGTAGCCACCGCGGCCGCTGCCCGCAGCGAAGCTTGGGCACCCCCGTCCGCAACGACAGCCTCATCCCGACCCGAACGCCAGCTCTGCAACCCCTTCTCCTTCGTCTCTTCTTGGGATTTCCATGGCCCCGAAGCAAAAATCAGTAATCAAATAGGCCGGGTACACACACCAACGGGGGTGGAAAAGTTTGACTACAGACTATAAATACTGTGCAACATACTGCGCAACAGTGTGTTTTGATTTACCAGCAAAATAATTTAAATGCAGTTTGCCAAAAAAAAAAAAGGGAGATAACAATCTCACTGAATATGTGTCAAAGCATATGTTTTATGATATTTAAACAAGGTTTAGGGGGCACATAGTTAATCGCAGAAGGCATTCTACATTCTCCTGTTACAATGGCTGTTTCACTGTTTCAAACAGCCCTGAAACATCTAGAACAGGGATTCCCAAAGTGTGGTGCGAGCAACCCCAGGAGTACGCGAGCTGCCACCAGGGGGTGCGCGAGAGGAAAAATGTAATGGCGGACTGTTTTTTTTAAGTGGGATTTTTCCATAAAATAATAAACAGGAACAGTAAACATTTCCTTTGTAATCGCTTTTATTTTAAATAAAAAACTATAATTTATTAGTTTTCGATGGAAACATAGAAGACAGATGCAGTCTTCTACGCACTGTTCTTCTTTTATGTACTACTGCAGGCAGTGGCGGCTCCAGACAATTTTGATTGGGGGGGCAATAGGGGGTCCTGGTCATTTCAAGGGGGGTCTCATGAAAACCAACAAAAAAACAGTGGACACGGCTAATAACTGCATATTACTGCTACTAAACTACAAAAACAACCCATCAACCCATCTTTGTTTTTAATTAATTAATCAATTGCAGTTTGCAAACAATATGCTCAAACTTTAAAGGGTTGGCGCTTTAAATGGTTCGCATCACCAATACGCATTAATCCACAAATGCCTTAAGCGGTTAACTTTTTTAGCGTGGCTGACAGTCCCTCTGAACTGGGCCGTGGAGACACCTTTGGAGGGGCAGGTGCTCAAAGTATTAAAGGGGCACATGGAACAAGGCTTTAAATGGCGCTGCTCAAAATATCAATACAGCAATATATTTTACAAATGCTTTGATCCAGTTATGAAAAAGAAACAATCGAGAAGACAATTTTAAGTTTAAAATAATAATAGCTCTGGTATTAGAAACTGAAATGTCTTAAATTGTCCCAACCTAATGGCTTTTTCTTCTCTGTTCTACAGAATAATTAAGAACAGCGGTTATAGTAAAAACTATAGAAAACACTTGTGCCTCTACATTTTCCTCTTTCTCACCAGCCTCTGTCTCCTGGCTTGCTGTTACCTGCTCTCTTTCTGTCACTTGTGCTTCTACATTTTCCTCTTTTTCTTCCTCTTTCTCCATCTCCTCATTTGATCTATTACTTTCCACTCTCTGTCCATCTAGGAACAAGGCTTAATTTACTATTTCAGCATTAATCTATTATTTTAACCATCACTACTACTCTTGCACCTAATTAATAAGTCCACCTTAAATATTGATACAAAACATAAAAAAAACTGATACACTGGAATATAGTGATTAATATTATTATTACTGTTGTAGTTGTTGTTGTCTAAAATTGAACACCTTTGCAATGTAAACAAATGACAGGCTACATTTGTTATTCATATCCTTCACACTGCACTTTGATGTCAGGTATATTATGCATTTTTTATTGACATTGATATTTTTACATTTATTTCTAGAGAGATATTATTGAGTTTACAGGCTAAAGTGGTCTTGTTGTGGTAAACTGTTGCTATTGTAGAAAAAATATATATTTGCATCACATTTAAAATATAATTATATTTTAATTCATTTCTGAATGTTTTTATTTTTATAATTATAATTCAGAGAATGAGAAAATATGAATAAGCCTTACCAGTGTTGTGATAATTATTTTTAAGGCACTCTATGTGTTAAAAAATAAATAAGTATTGTAATATAACAATAGTTTAGTCAAATAACATAAAAAGACCAGACCCTTCGATGCCTGTGAAACTTTTCTCCCTCAAACAGCACGAGTGTTACTTCTACACTACAGGCTACACACAGCAATATAAACAACATATCTGCATGTTCTCACATCACATCGTTCTTGTAAAATAATAATAAGTAAATAAACATCAAAATCACTTCGCTGAGAAAGAAACACCACTTACCAGGCTGCCACGGTGTTGAAAATATCCTTTAGCAATTAAAAAATGCTCATGAGGAATTGTCCCGGTCGGATAAGGTCATGAGATCATCATGTTGGTCATTTTATTTACGGCTAAATTATTATTAATAAATTGTACTAATATTATGATTGGGCGTGGGCAGGCATTACCAAAAGGGAATGTTATTACAAAAAAAATTTCGAGGAAATTTTGCTTTGATAAAAGGGCACTTTTGGCAGGGGCAAAGGAGCAGGTGCTCAAGTGAACCGGTTCTTTCGGACAATTCGATCAAATAAAACCAGTTGAAAAAAAAACGGTTCACCGGTTCTTTTGCGCTCGATGTAATGTCATTCGCGATGACTGCCCTTCATTCAAGCCTTTGGTTTACCCGCACTCATAACACTAGCACAGAATCAGTTCAGAATCAATCATCAAAAAAATCAGCTCAGTTCAGACGAGCAGTGAGTCTGCTTCACGCTGAATCACACATGCGCAGTATCATCAGCTCCTCGGTTCTCGAATCAGACGCGTCCGACAGAAAGGGTTCTCGTTCAGTGTACGAATAAATGTCTAAAATAATTATTATTTATTATTATTCTGTGTAGTTTGAAGATATATATTTTTTATATTTATCCCGGATATATATATATATATATATATATATATATATATATATATATATATATATAATCAGGAAGAGGGTGGGGGGTCAAATGGGGGGTCAAGGCATTTTTTGGCAGGGTCTTGAGACCCCCCAGGACCCCCCCTGGCGCTGCCGGTGACTGCAGGCTAGGCTATATCCATGCCAACTCGTTTCATTTATTTCATAATATATATTATAAATATGCTTAACTGGCTGAAATCAGGGAAACTGTCAAGTGGGACATCTTATGATAAAGTTGTTAGTCTTTAGGAGAGGGGCCAGAGAACGAAGAGAATAGAGAAAGAAAATGAGCGAAGAAAAAATCTTGAGGAAATCTCTCTCAACTTTTGCGCTGCACTCGAAAATTTACAGATGCATCCTCTTTTATTTTATTTTATGTTTGAGCCTATGCTCTTTGCAACGTAATTATGTTGTGGATCGTGTGTAGGCTAATTTTATTGTCGCACTTGAAAAGTTTCAGATTGATCCTCGTTTTTATTTATTTTATCTATTTCGGAGCTCATTCTCTTTAATGATGTGTATCGTTTGTAACTTCATTGCAATTTAATTCAATGTACTGTCGTTCTAATTCCCATAACCGTTGTGTTATAGTGGTTCTCAACCTTTTTTTCCACCGGGCCGCACTATGGTCCAAGTGCAAGTCTCGCGGGCCGCACGCATATAATTTACATATTACGTCACCAATACAAACCAACCTGATTTATAATATTATAGCATAAATATTATGATATCTAATCGATTACGTTCATTAAAATAAATAAATAATTCTACTCCCCATATAAATAAAACACCTGATGCTGTCGGGAGCTTATGTGAGATTCAGCTCGAAAGGAGTAACAGCACAATGAAGTTGAAATTGTAAAGCCTGTGTTATACTTTCCGCATGAGCAATCCAGACGCGTACACGGCCAGTGCGGATGCAGACTTCTTCCATTTATACTTCCAAAAGTGCATGCTGATGGTCCGCTCTGCAACAAACAGTTGCCCAGAATTATTGCACATCTGGCTGTATTTACATTCTTTTATTGACGGATTGCACAGGTTCGAGTAGCAATGGGCTTCTTCACACTGCCTCCACATGTGCAATTGTGCTTTTGAAGCCTACTGACCATGTGCACCTGTCCGCGCGGTCATAAAAAATGGGAGGCACATGTTCGTCCTCTCAGAGCATCCGCACACACTCTCCAATGATGATGTTTATGTCACGCCTACCTAGCGGTCCATAATGGTCTCCCCGCGGATGCGGAAAGTTTAAAGGGAGGGTGAAATGCTCGTTTTCACTCAATATCCTGTTAATCTTGAGTACCTATAGAGTAGTACTGCATCCTTCATAACTCCAAAAAGTCTTTAGTTTTATTATATTTATAAGAGAAAGATAGTCTGTACCGTTTTTTCCCGGAAAAACACGAGCGGCTGGGGGTATGACGTGTGGGCGGAGCTAAAGAATCACGTGCGCGAGTAGGCTTTTGCGTTGAGAGCGTGTGGAAGCTGTGACATTACCGTGAGGGAAAAAACATCATCCAAAACAAACCATGGCTAACAGTCAGATTCAGCCGTATATTCATGATCCAGAATCAGATCCCGATCCCTACAGCAGTATTGAAACTGTATATATTTGCTAAGCGGTTTTGGAAAATGACTAAGTTTCACTTTATGTCGTCTTTTTTTTTTTTTTTTTTAAGGTGTACATGTGGAAAGTGCAGTTTGATGACAACATTGCATGTTGTTTACTTGATGTACTTACGCGCCGATAGTTCAGTTTACAACACAGAGATATTTGAAGCAGTTTTACTCACCGCCTGCGGTTCCAACATACGATCGTGACCCTTTTTCGTTGGGACTGCATTATCCTTAAGAAATAAATGATATGCAAATCCGGCATCAAACTAGGCCTTGTTTGTAAAACAAGCATCTTCGAAATGCAGGGAACAAACAAAAACACTTGCACAGCTCCGCTGATGCTCTGTAAAAATAAACTCCATCCACTGGTCCCTTAATGCTGTTTTTTTTTTTTTTTTTTGGGTAATCTGTGCAGGGTTGTCTTGCCCTGGCAACCAAAAACACACTTATTTTGTGACATTTCGCTCTCGCTCTGATCAGTGAATTGCTGTGCTCTACGGGAGCGCGCGCTCTTCCGGGAGAAGTGCCCTTAGGACCCATATAAGGAAATTCCGCTCCATCTAACGTCACACAGACCCATACTCGGAAAAAAACTTTCCGAAACTTGTGACAAACCGGAAGGAGTATTTTTGGAACAAAAATACTCCTTCAAACATACAACTTAATTTTTGAAACTTTGTCCATGTTTAGCATGGGAATCCAACTCTTTAACAGTGTAAAAAACTCAGTTTGCATGAAATAGGGAGCATGACTTGACGTGCGACATTGCAGAAAATGTGCATTCACAAATGTAGCCTATGTTGATCCAAATATGGAAAGCACTTTCGAATTTAATAATATTAGATATGTTTTCTCACATTTATTCAATTAAGCATGATTGCTACATAGTATATGGTGTTTCTATTTGCCTGAACTTCTTCAAGTAAGTTGCGGGGCAAACCGAAAATCCAACACTCTCCTTCACTACTGATACTCTGACTTTTATTTTTTCTATGTGTTAATTCGCTGGCATTTTCCCATTTCGTTTATTTTTCTCCCTTAAAAACAAATTTGTCCATTCTGATGCTCAATTTTACTGAACTAATGGCTGTTGATGACTATTTGAATTGAATTCTGCCAAAGCGGGCGCTTGTGTTTGTTAAATGCTGTGAGAAGCCTAGGTCTGCTCATGTCTGAAAATAATATATGAAACACAAAATAATTTAACATAAAAAACATTAGGCTATAACTTATATTTCTTAAGTACATTTTTAAATTAATGTAAAAAAAATTGTAAAACTGAAAAAAATAACAATAATAATTAATTGTGTTCAGCCTGGTGGGCCGTATTTGAATTCGTGACGGGCTGCGGGTTGAGGTGATGCTGCTGCTAGCTCCATGGTCATTTAATAGTCCCAACCTATTGCTGCAATGTTTCTTTTACACGTCTGCAATGTTTCTTTTTACGTGCTTTCTCTTACTGATCCTGGCAATTTGCACATGATTAAACATGACTCTTTATATGGCGATAAAAGAAAGTTTTGTTGCGTTTTTATTTTTTATTTTATTTATTTTTTAATTGGGGATTGGTGGTGCGCCAACCCGATTTGGACATAGAAGGGGGTGCACAGGAAAAAAGTTTGGGAACCTCTAATCTAGAAGAATGATGTGTGCAACACCAACAAGACATTCTGTTGAAATGAGCGAGGAGTTAACTTTGGCACCAAGAAATTATCAAGGGAAAAGCCTTATAAAGGTTCTCAATGAAGATGAAGATTTTGTGAAACAAGAATTCCCAGTGTCTGATGATCGTGTGGGAAGATTTTTGTTTGACAAAAAGTTGCAGATTGTGAAACTATACGTTTTGGAATCTTACGAAGAATATACATTTCTATTGTGTACTTGCTTCTGTTTCCCTGTTACTAACTCTGTGTTCTTTGCTGTATGTTTTACTGTTTAATGAACAGCAATTGGATTAAATGTTCCCTTGCCTCTACGACTTTTAGTCAGATTTGATTTTATCATACAGTATGTTTAAAAGGTGTGAGTATACTTTGAAATGCATTAAAATATTGATGCTGTATAGTGTTGGATGTATTATGTTCATCACATTTTTGTTTTATTTTTTATATGGAATTGTCACAAAAAAATATTTAACTGTTCTTAGCATCTAACCATTATCTTTGGTATAGAAGTTAAAGTATAACCATTATGAAATGAATGTTATGGATCATGGATCTCATTATGAACAATCCTCCAGTACAACAAATCAGCTTGGAAACTACTGCCAAATGTATCTGGGGTTCTTGCGTACAGTAGAAAAAGGCTATTTCATTCAGTTCGTCTATCCACCGCTGATATTCAATGGGGTTACACCGGCACTAGTTGGCCCCCAGCAGGCTCTGATTATGGAACAAGAAGAGAATACCCTATTAAGGATGGGGGCCATAGAGGTGGTCCCTCCACTAGAGGAAACTGAAGTTTCTGAGGTTCGCTTTCGTGGGCAATGCATACCAAAATTGAGTACTTCCCTTCAGCCTTGCACTCTCGCCCCTACACGTTCATGAAATGTATAGATGCGACTCTGGTTCCTTTGTGTATGCAGGGCATCCACATTCTGTATTATATTGACGATTGATTGATTTTATCTCAATCAGAGCACATGGTGGTTCGAAATCGAGATGTGGTTCTTGCTCACATAGGGGAGCTGGGTTTGAGATTAAACACCAAGAAGAGTGTACTTTCTCCAGTTCAGAGAACCACCTATCTAGGTGTCGTGTGGGATTCGACCACAATGCAGGCAAGTCTGTCTCCTGCTCAGATTGAGTCGATCCTCACGTCAGTCAAGAGAGACAAAGAAGGCCAGTCACTCACTTTTAAACAGTTTCAGAGATTACTAGGTCTGATGGCAGCTGCGTCCAACATGATACCTTTTGGCCTGCTGTACATGAGACCCCTACAGTGGTGGCTAAGACCAAGGGATTTTCCCCAAGGGGGGACCCACTTCGAACTACCAAGGTCACGCGGCAATGTCTTTGTGCCTTAGACATGTGGAAGAAACCTTCATTCTTGAATCAGGGCCTAGTGCTGGGATCTCTTTGTCGCCGTCTAAAGCTAGCGATAGACGTGTCCCTCATCGGTTGGGGTGTGGTCATGAGTGGCCACCCTGCCCGCAGTCTGTGGAGCGGTCACCATCAGATATGGCATACCAATTGTTTAGAGATGCTAGCTGTGTATCGAGCATTGAAATATTTCCTCCCAGAACTGAGAGGTCACCATGTGTTGGTGGGCACCGACAACACATCGGTGGTCTCTTATATCAGTCACCAGGGAGATCTGTGTTCGTGCCCCTGTACAAGCTGGCACACCAGATCCTTCTGTGGTCCCAGGACAAACTCATCTCTTCTGGAGCAGTGTAAATTCCTGGGAGATTGACTGTGGGAACAGACATACTGTCGAGACGGGCCGAGGCCCGGGTGGTTTCACCCCAAGGTGGTGAAGCAGATATGGAGAGTTTTTGGAACTCTTTGCGACTCAAGAGATATTTCACCTTTGCCCAGAGTTGTGGAAACTGTGGGTGTGGCTCCTGAGGGGGCACAACTCATAGCATCCAGTCCCTCAACTGAGGTTGCCGAGACCCACCTCCAATCCAGAGCACCCTCAACGAGGAAACTGTATGCCCTGAGGTGGAAACTCTTAGAGGCCACCAGCTTGACCCTGTTAACTGCCCAATCGGTACAGTTCTGGAGTTTCTACAAGCCAGGCCCACTGCAGGGTTAACCCACTCCACCTTAAAGGCTTACGTGGTGGCCATTGCAGCTTACCATGTCCCTTCCAGTGATCAATCAGTCGGTAGACACCCCATAGTGACATGTGTCCTCCATAGTGCACTGAGGCTGAGGCCTCCAGTAGAGTCCTGTTTCCCCCCTGGGATTGGTTGTGGTTTTAGAGGCTCTGTGTAAGCTCCATTTGAGCCAGCTCAGGATATTTGAGATATACATCTGACCCTTTAAACTGTAGGCCCCTTCAATGGCCCCTACCTACCTAGACTTTGTGCCCGCCATGGCCAAAGCACTCTTATACCCTCGAGTGGGTTATGTAAAAAAAATCCCTCTGTCCCACCACAATCAGTAGTACTGCAGGCCTTCTGCTTTCCTCCTAATTGTATGTATCCAGCTCAAGTGCTAGACACATACGTCCACAGAACTGCCCTGTGGACAAAGACGGACCGACGGCCTGTGTGCCATGGTCCCACCAAAGTGGGATTTTTTTTCTGCAACTACACAGAACCTTAGTCGTTGGATAGTTGAGGCTATCAATGTTACCTATGAGTCCTCTGTTCTTCCCCCGCTGTTGGGAGCCAAGGCTCACTCTACACAGGGTATGGCGGCCTCTAAGGCCTTCTTAGCAGGTGTATCCCTATTGGACACCTTCAATGCTGCGGGATGGTCCACGCCTCCACTTTTGTCAGATTTTACAACATAGATATGCGAGCTACTCCTGGCTCTTCTTTCTCTCGCCTTAGCTGTGCTCTTCGGATACACACTAGGCAGTGATTTTAGTAAGTCTGGCAGTGTGGGCACATCGTTCCCCAAAGCGTTCAATGCAGCCTTTGAAGAGGAACGTCCCAAGGTTACAAATGTAACCCTAGTTCCTCGAAGGAACGAGACGTTGCGTCGTATCGCCATACTCCTGGAACCCATGCCAGCGCTTGCTTCCCTACTCGAAGCTGAAGATAGCGGCATGGCATGTGCTTTTATAGCTTCCCGGTCATTGCGTCACCCCGCCCATGACGTCACGCCCCTTCCATTGGACAGATTGCAAATGATATTCAGAGTCGGTTTTGCCAAAGGCGTTCCCCAAAGCATTCGACGCAGCGTCTCATTCCTTCAAGGAACTAGGGTTACATTCGTAACCTTGGGATGTTCACTTGCATTTCTGGTCAACAGCTGAAATGTGGACTGATGGTAAACCTATTTTTCAGTCCTGTAGGTTTGGTGAAATATTTGCAATAAAATTAAAAATGTTTAACTATATCAAATGTTCTTAAAAATATCAACATCATCAACTAACATTTAAGCTAAATACACTTAGATATTTAAAAAAATAAATAAATAAATATATACTACAATATTTCAGGGGACTGTGCTGTTGAGGACGGTAACTTCATGCCATATTATTTTAAATAAAAGTAGAAACCTTTTGGTCAGATGAATACATACAGTGAAACGTGTCTGTGTGTTGGTGTAGACTGTCTAAAATGCTCCAAAAATGTCCCTTTTAACTAATTAACTGCATGTGATTTGTGATTTATTTACTGTAGCAATCTTTAGAGACCAAGACAAAGGAAATAGTGTCTGTGGCATCCTTAATGTTTAACTTTATGTGTAATAGATGGGTTTGTATTAAGTGTAACAGTCAAAACAGAAAATGACAAGACTCATTTTTCAAGTAGAGGTTAGGGCTATTATGTGTCTTTTTGACACAGGTAGACAGGATCGTAGATAAGGTCCTAAAAGACAACCAAAAAAGGACTCATCCAGAATGACTATCCTTTTATTTATTTATTTTTTGCTGTAGTTGTTCATAAATTCCTATGAACATACACTGCATGTTTGACCACAATCAGAGAGAACTCATCACCTGAAAGTTATGCAAAAACAATTATCAATGATTATCTATAAAAATCACACATTCACAACAGAGAACAGGAGAGGATTTCTCTTATGTGCTCAAAGCTAAAATTCTCTTTGGCTAAATGCTGCATACAATTTTGCATTTCGTAATTCAGTGATTTTTTTTTTTTGTCAATTTGTTTTGCATAGATAAAATGTATTATATGTAAAGATTATATTAGATTTTTTTTTTTTTTCTAGAACCTTTACAAAAGCGTGGAATGTCATAGTTCTCAAATGTGTTTTAATTACATCTCACAAATATGACTGAAGTTGAGAAACAACGATGTTTAGCACATTTAAGATGTTTACTTACACCAGAGATGTTGCTTTATTTGAGTCAAAGAAGATGGCGACAGTAACTGATAACATTCTTTAATGAATAATGACATTGTGTTGAAAAATATTCTGTTGATAAACACCCCAAGGAAAATAATTTGAAATGGAGGTTTGTCAAAATAATTAAAATGTTCAGTCAAATGTTTAATCATTTCCTTAAATGAAAAGGTATGTGATCAATATGCTCCTTTCCCATACGAGAATTGGCATAAACTTATGGAGGAGTTAAAAAAAATGAAAATACAAAATAAAATCTTTCACAATTTACAAAATCTGTATGCATAAGAAACATTTATTTTCTTGCTGTACTCTATTTCTTATAGAGTACATATCTTTCTCTATGATTTGGTCTCTTGAAAGTACAAAAGGCTATAGATGAAATATATCTATACTCTTTACAAGACTGTGGAAACTTCAATGTACAGCTTTCAGTGCAATAGTTGATTTGTTAGGGGCCAAGCACCGAAGGTGCGTAGGACCCTCTTGTTTTTGTTGGCGTTCTTATTATTAGGGGCCAAGCACCGAAGGTGCGAGGCACCTATTGTTTTTGTTGGCGTTCTTATTATTATTATTATTATTATTCTTCCGACTGGGAGTCTATGGCAGCCCATAGAACCGAATGCGGGAAAGTTGTTTTGGTTTGACATTCTGATAGAGGACAGTGCCAACATTAAGTACACCAATTTTGGTGTGTCTAAGACATTCCCTCTAGCGCCACCAACTGTCCGAAATTTCACTTTAATATTGTTAATAACTTTTTAACCGTAAACCCAATCAACAAAATTATTTTTTCCTCTTATTTCTGAGCTCATGCCAATTCGATTGCACCCTATGAAGTCATTTTCTGTCATAGAAATATGGCCGCCATTTAGATTTTTTTCAAAAACCTACTTTTTCGAACTCGTCCTAGACGGTTTGTCCGATTCACACGAAAATTGAACCAGATCATCTTCAGGCAGTGTTGACCAAAAGTTATGCAAATCAAATTGATTCGTCAAACCGTTTTCGATAAACGCTCAAACAAATTTTACGTAACGCTTACAAAAAGAGTCGTGAGGCTGTATCTCTGCAACGATTTATCGTATTGAGACCAAACCTGGTACATGTCATAACAAGCATGACTTGAGGCTACTTGCTGCGTTTCGGCGCAGCGCCACCTACTGGTCCGGAGATATGAAAAATTGCTATTTTTGCTTATAACTTCTAAACAGTTTGTCCAAAAATCATAACATTGGTCTTGTTAGATTCAGGGCAACATGCCGAGTCGACTGCTATCCAATTTTACCATCTCGGCCATTTTGACTGTCGGCCATTTTGAATTATGTGCTAAAATGCTGTATTTTCTGAACGCATCAACGGATTGTTACGAAACATGGTATGGGTCATCAGTACAATGTCCTGAAGGAGCGTGAGAAGTTTCGAAACAGCGCCACCTAGTGGTGATCATCCTTATTTAAATGCTTATAACCTTGGGTGTGGTCGACTTATTTTCTCGAGACTCACCAAATTGGACTCCTGAAACCTTACCGAGTCCAACGATACCAAACATTCTAGGTTTCGCCTTACGGTTTGTGTAGCGTTGTGATTTAGCGCTTAAAAAACATCTGGCTATATCTTCGAAACCGCTTGTCTGATCGAGACGAAACCACCGTCAGAAGTTCGGAAACATAGGTCGATAGCTATACGCCAATGCCCAAATGCAAAAATATTGATAGTAAGGGGTAGTAATATTCAATCAAAGTCAAGACTCAGTCAATTTTTACATGCTTTTTCATATAAATGCCCATAACTCTGAAGTGAATTGAGATATTTTCACCAAAATTGACACACATATGTATGGGCTCACTCTGAGCAAACATAAAAAAAATGGTGGGACTGAGCCTCTTGGTGGCGCTATAATAGAACAAAACATGAAATTCTCATTGACTTCAATACAGTTTTGTGAAATAAAATGCTATACTAAACAAATGCATTGGTGTAATATTACGAAACTCAGAATGTGTCAACAACACCATCCCCTGAAGGTACTCAAAATATTTTGAAACAGTTATAACTCAATTTACATAAAGGCTAATAACTTTTGAATAAATCTGGGTATTGACATGATGCTGGTCTTCATAGACTCCTTGGGTCACGCCGAGAAAATAGATATAAAGTTTTTTTTATTTGGCTGAACTTCCAGTCCGCCATTTTGATGAATGTTGAAAACCTACTTTTTCGAACTCCTCCTAGACCGTTTGTCTGATTTTCACCAAATTTGACGTGGATCATCTTCAGACCATCTTGGCAAAATGTTATAGATTTCGTATCGATATACGAAGCGGTTCTCATTTAGCGCATCAACGAAGCTGCTGGAAGGGTGCCAAAATGCATTTGAGGCTGTATCTCTGCACAGCTTTGACATATTTGCACCAAACTTTGTATGTGTCATCGTCACCTCACACTGACATTTCCAAACTAATTTGGTAACAGCGCCACCTATTGGTTACACGTGATAAGCAAATAAATCATATTACTAGTTGTTGTGTTTATTGTTTTCAAGCCATTTTGCCTAAAATAATCTTAAAACTGTCTTAAATACTCATTCCTGCCGTTCGTCTGAAGCTTGCTTCTGTAGTGCTTGGCCCCGTTATTGCTGCTTGCAGCTATATTTATTATTATTATTCTTCCGACTGGGCGTCTATGGCAGCCCATAGAACCGAATGCGGGAAAGTTGTAATGGTTCGACATTCTGATAGAGGACAGTGCCAACATTAAGTACACCAATTTTGGTGTGTCTAAGTCAATCCCTCTAGCGCCACCAACTGTCCAAAATTTCACTTTAATTTTGTTAATAACTTTTTAACCCTAAGGCCAATCAACGAAATTCTTTTTTCCTCTAATTTCTGAGCTCATGCCGATTCGATTGCACCCTACGAAGTCATTTCCGTCATAGAAATATGACCGCCATTTTGAATTTCTTTAAAAACCTACTTTTTCGAACTCGTCCTAGACGGTTTGTCCGATTCACACGAAAATTGAACCATATCATCCTCAGGCAGTGCTGACCAAAAGTTATGCAAATCAAATTGATTCGTCAAACCGTTTTCGATAAACGCTCTAACAAATTTTATGTAGTGCTTACAAAAACAGTCGTAAGGCTGTATCTCGGCAACGACTTATCCTATTCAGACCAAACTCGGTACATGTCATAACAAGCATGACCTGAGGCAACATGCTGTGATTGGGTGCAGCGCCACCTACTGATCCGGAGATATGAAAAACTGCTATTTTTGCTTATAACTTCTGAACAGTTTGTCCAAAAATCATAACATTGGTCTTGTTAGATTCAGGGCAACATGCCGAGTCGACTGATATCCAATTTGACCATTTCGGCCATTTTGACTGTCGGCCATTTTGAATTTTGTGCTAAAATGCTGTATTTTAAGAACGCATCAGCAGATTGTTACGAAACTTGGTATGGTTCATCAGCACAATGTCCTGAAGGAGTGTGAGAAGTTTCAAAACAGCGCCACCTAGTGGTGATCTTCTTTTTTTAAATGCTTATAACTTTGGGTGTGGTTGACTTATTTTCACGAGACTCATCAAATTGGACTCCTGAAACCTTACCGAGTCCTATGATACCAAACATGCTAGGTTTTGCCTTTCGGTTTGTGTAGCGTTGTGATTTAGCGCTTAAAAAACATTTGGCTATATCTTCGAAACCGCTTGTCTGATCGAGACGAAACCACCGTCAGAAGTTCGGAAACATAGGTCGATAGCTATACGCCAATGCCCAAATGCCAAAATATTGATAGTAAGGGGTAGTAATATTCAATCAAAGTCAAGAGTCAGTCATTTTTTACGTGCTTTTTCATATAAATGTCTATAACTCTGAAGTGAATTGAGATATTTTCACCAAAATTGACACACATATGTATGGGCTCACTCTGAGCACACATAAAAAAAATGGTGGGACTGAGCCTCTTGGTGGCGCTATAATAGAACAAAACATGAAATTCTCATTGACTTCAATACAGTTTTGTGAAATAAAATGCTATACTAAACAAATGCATTGGTGTAATATTACGAAACTCAGAATGTGCCAACAACACCATCCCCTGAAGGTATTCAAAATATTTTGAAACAGCGCCACCTAGTGGTCAAAAGTTATAACTCAATTTACGTAAAGGCTAATAACTTTTGAATAAATCTGGCTATTGACATGACGCTGGTCTTTGTAGATTCCTTGGGTCAAGTCGAGAACATAGATACAAAGTTTTCCTTATTTGGCTGAACTTCCTGTCCGCCATTTTGATTAATGTTGAAAACCTACTTTTTCGAACTCCTCCTAGACCGTTTGTCAGATTTTCACCAAATTTGACGTGGCTCATCTTCAGAAAATGCTGGCAAAAAGTTATGGATTTCGTGTCGACATACGAAACGGTTCTCATTTAGAGCATCAACAAATCTGCTTGAATGGTGCCAAAATGCATTTGAGGCTGTATCTCTGCAAAGCTTTGACATATTTGCACCAAACTTTGTATGTGTCATCGACACCTCACACTGACCGTTCCAAACTAATTTGGTAACAGCACCACCTATTGGTTACACGTGATAAGCGAATAAATCCTATTACTAGTTGTTGTGTTGATTGTTTTCAAGCCATTTTGCCTAAAATAATCTTAAAACTGTCTAAATTACTCATTCCTGCCGTTCGTCTGAAGCTTGCTTCTGTAGTGCTTGGCCCCGTTATTGCTGCTTGCAGCTATATTTTTAGTTGTAATAGTTTGTAGGGTAAAACAGACTTCCTTTCTGTGTTGATGTTTCATGTAATCGCACTTTGTGAAGTTGCACTAAAAGAAATCTCTAAGAGAAAGACTGTTACTAAATTTTTTAATGTTCATTTATTCCTATTATGAAGACAGCTCACAAAGAGGAGTCTTCACCTAAAAACATACACAGCCCAACAAACTAGCAACAAACTGAATGACCATCCAAAATCTTAACAATATGTCTAAATCTAGGGATATATGGAAAAAAAAAGTGTGTCAACAATATTGTGATTTTTAGACCAAAAAATCTGCTGGCATGCAAAAATACTTTTAGTGCTGCTATTTACACATATTATGAGAACAGTATACTGTTTCACCTGCCACAGAATTCATTACCAGTTTATTAGGGTCAAAAGGAAGTTATGATAATAGTTCAAAATCCTCAGCTTGTACAACTCTTTCATGCTGAAAATCCCAGATTCTGGTGCTTTTAATCTTTTAGTAAATCATTTAAAATGACATGATACCTACAAATGGTCAGAAAAAAATAAGGACCCACTTTATATTAAGTGGCCTTAACTACTATGTACTTACATTTTAATTAATAATATAGTACAATGTACTTATTCTGTACATACATGTTTTTACATTGTACTTAGAAAAAAAAAAAAAAACTACATGTAATTACATCTGTATTTACATTTATACATTAACAGTGTATTTACATTTATAATTACACTGTTGACCCATACTTTACACCTTAACCCACTCTTAAACTTACCCATACCTCCAACCCTCTCCCTAACCTTACCCCTATCGCAACTCAATAGCAGCAAAAGTGTTTTACAATACAATATGAACACAATAAGTACATTGTACTTATTTTTTATGTAAGTACATAGTAGTTAAGGCCACCTAATATAAAGTGGGAACAAAAATAAAACTGCTTGATAAGCATGAAGCTTCATCTGTATCCCCAAAACAATGTTTTGTGTTCTAGATATGAACATTTACACCAATAAAAGTTAAGTGAACATTAGAAAACAACATGCAATCCTCGGGTAAATAATCTGAAACATAGATCTGTCAAATGATAAAAGTTCAGTCATACATTTAAAAAGTTTTCTGAAGTAAAGAAATTGTGTTTGTCACAAACACATCCAAAGAGTTTTCCATTTATATAAGAAAAATATTTGGCTGCATTAATGATCAGAAAGAAAAAAATATATATGTTTATGAGGCTATTTGAAAGAAATTACAAAATAATACAAAATAATAAATAATAATAATTTGAAGTCGTCTCCAACGCGTAATGGTGCAATAAATCACGTCTGCCATGGCACTCGATTAACACTTTATTTTATGCAGAGTAGAATTACTTACAAACACTGCTGCTTGCATTTACTTATGTAAATTGAGCTCATACGTATGCAAGCAACATTAAACATGGTGCTAATAGCTGAACATGACAAAATCCATCACAAACATCCACACCTGCAGGCATGCACGGTTGAAAAACTATGTGGGTTCTCCTGATTGTAATTCTCATCCACTGGTTTACCTGTCTTACTCATATAGCCTCCACAACTACCGTAAGGCCCTGTCTATGCCCCCTAGTGTGTAGGTGGAAGAACGTAACCCCCATGCAACTTACCACCAACAAATAACATAACACATATCAAAACTGACTACCACACATTGTGTACAATTTTGCCAATAATGTTGTTTAATGAATTTCAGAAATTGATAATATTTTCCTGAGGTAGGTTTAGGTACAGCATTGGGTGTATGGGGATAGTAGTTTGTACAGTTTAAAAACCATTATGCCTATGGAGAGTACTGATTTTCTCAAATGCTTTGATTTTTTGGCTGAATTATATCCTGTTCGCAAAAGGGCCACTGCAATAAAACATTAAGGAACAAGAGTTCATAATTTGACACCTGGATTCATAAACATCATATTTTCTTCTAACAGGTAATCTGCTTTTCCACTGTATTGCACCTCGCCGATACAATGCTTGTGACAATGCTTGTAATAATACAATAAGTAGCCTAACCAGTACATAGTGTAAAAATGTGTTGCATCATATATTTTGTGTTGTTACAATAAGGCAACTTGTTATAAACAATAACATTGTTGCCTAACACAGTAGGTTATAAATACCACATAATCTTGGAATAGTTATACCTGTCTTATGAAATACTAACAGTGTAAATACCTTTAATTTCCCAAGTCATTACCCCATTATTCCCCACTTGTTTCCCTTTACCTACACGTACGTTCATCTTTAAGTTATGATCATGCGGAAAATTGTGGATTAGAATAGGTACCTTTTAGTTATAAAATACCTACAGTATAAATGCTTTATAATTTTGCAGGTTATTGCCCCTTATCCCCAAACGTTGCATATTGTTCACTTATACCTATGAGAAGGTACTGTGGAGGTACTGTACTTTATAGTTACAAATAGTTATGCTATAAATTATATTTAATTTCACTGTACATTGCGTGCTGTAATCTATATTGTACCATCTAAGCCCTTGGATATATTTTTTATGAAACCTGGGAGTTTTCTGTTTTTGAAAATCCATTCTACCCAAACTTTTAAGCTTCAAAATTTTAATTAAGAAATTGATGACAAAGTCTATAAAGAAACTAATTAAAAAGTAAACCATATAAACTAATTTAGGTTTTGTTTACACGTAAGTTTCAGCTACATCAACTTTAGGTGAGGTGAAAGAAATCTTTCAGGTTTTAATAAAAAAAAAATCTTAAAATGTTTTTCATAGTTGAACAAAAGTCTTATGACTGAAATGACATGAGGGTGAATATGTGATGACAAAATTTTAATTTCTGGGTGAACTAAGTAACAAAAAAAAAAAGTCTATATAAAATTGGCACATTATAAAAAAGACACTTTTGTGTGTCTCACCTCACATGGTACACGGCTGGGTAGAACCAGTAAAGACTGATTTGTGACCAGAGCACCACTAGACAGTTTCTTCTGTATTTTCAGCTTCTGGAGTGATAGTCCATCCTCTGCTGCTTCCTGTCCACCTGGAGAAACACACTATATTACTGAACATTCCCGGTTACTTGACTGTAACCTTGTTACCTGTGAAAGCGGAATGAGATGCTGCGCTGCTCAGCGCATTTGGAAATGTCTTATCCGTGACCAGATGTGAATAATGTGTGTAACACGTTGATAGAATTGACCCGGTGGTATCATAGCCTCGGTTTATGATGTCATCGGGGCACGCTTTTTCAGAAATGCCCAGCAGAAGTTTCCAAGCTGCCAGACTCTCTGATAGTGGTACCGATTGTAATGCTTCCTTTTGAGGGGATGTTAGATGTTCCATGTCCTGAATGAAGGCAGGAAACACTGGAACATCTAATACCTTGTTGGAAACCACCTCCTCCCGAATTACACAAAGTGGCGGGGATGGAGGAGTTTTGTGAGGGTAACGGGGCGGGGTGAAAAGCTCTCGAGCGCGCACCATCATGTGAGGGACTACCCCCACCAGCAAGGGCGCCAGAGCATCAGGACTTCCTCTTCTTATCAAGGACAGTCCTGATGTCTGGCCTGGGAGGTTGCTGAGCACGGCTAACCTGTCCCCAATCCCTACGAGGGGGAGCACGGTTCGCCACGCTCTGCTTTTTAACCTCCCTGGTTTTTGAAGGACCGGGCTGAGGATGGGTGGCTGATGACCCCTCCCTTTGAGTGCAGTGAGGAAGGAACTGAACGAACACTTCTACATGTTTCTTCACCTCCCTAAACCTGTTGACAACCATATTAACCGAATCGCCAAACAGGACCGATGGAGAAATAGGACAGTCTAAAACAAACAAACGTTCCCTCTCCTTAATGCCCGTAAAATTGCTGACTAAAGTTGACATCGATTGGCCAATGGCACGAGCCGTCTACTTGGTCGCACAGAGAGACAAATCTGTGGCCCGATGAAGCTCAGAGAACGCTTCCTCGTCAATTGTACTGCCCACACTCAAGTCAGCCTGGTACACTGCCATAACACTGCCATAGTGTGCATCGCAGCACAAGCCTGACCTCTGAATATCCCCGCGACTTCGCATCCACGATAGTTGAAAAAGTAAACGTTGAGGGGTCAAAAATGTCAACGTTGCTCCATAACTTCGATAGCTCATCATGGAGGTCCTCGAAAAAAGGGGAGAGAATGATGTTGTGGTCTCTCTCTCTTACCACCCGACAGAAACCTATCCTCCAGCTTACTACGTTTGGGGGTGTCTTGTTCGCGTAGCTAGTCAAGCTGCAACCTGTCCACCACCCGAGTAACCACCTCGAGCAGTTGGGCTGCTCATGGCCCAAAGACCCAAGAGATTTGTCATCCTCTTCGTGAACCGAAGCAGCACCGGAGCGCGCTTCGAGATCATGAGAGAGGATGCGCAGATCCGGTGACACTCGTCACTCGTCCTTCATGCAAATCCGCACAAGAGCCATCCGATGAAAAGGTGGGTGCAGTCTGAAAATAGTTCAGAAGAGCACGAAGCATCTTCACTGAGAGCAGTTCACAATGCTCGCACTCACCTGTCTCTAAAGCCAGAACCGCATGCTCTACCCCCAAACAAACAAAACAGTACACATGTGTATCCAGCTTATACATAGGACGAGAGCATGGAGGAACACAACACTTACCATTTCGTTGACTCATCCTACGAAGATCTGTAGCTGACGAGAAGAATCTTCCTGATGCACACATTCACAGAATGCAAAAGACTTGTTGATGCACCTGTGACGTAATTATTTATATTCTTGTGTTATATATTACCGAGGATATATTACCACCGGGTCAATTCTATCGATGTGTTAGACACATTATTCACAGCTGGTCACGAATTAGACGTTTCCCAATGCGCTGAGCAGCGCAGCATGGAACTGAAGCTTTTGAAAGGGAACTACTGCTTATAATTTGTAAGGAATTGTACATGCTAACACCGTTAGGCCTGATATATCAGGCCTGATAGACATTGAGGCCCCATTCATGCTAAGGAGCATTTAGGTGTATATGTATACATTTTGTATTGCATAGGCCTTTCATCCACATGGATCCAGCATTTTGGGAGAGTGAAACCATTTTTTTGGAATCGGGTCCAAGAGTGGATAAATCTGAAAAATGCCACCCTTGTGTTTTCACATAGACAGCGAATCCATATATTTTCTGAAATGATGACATCATCAACCCATGTCTCGCCCCTAGTCAGACACTGTTACATCATGTGACAACAAAAAAAAAAACATGAACAAACACTGAATGATTGTCTATAAATGAATGATTGAATGATAGGTTATCAAATAACTAATAAATTGTCCCATGTTCATTTCAATCAATCAATCAATCACCTTTATTTATATAGTGCTTTAAACAAAATACATTGCGTCAAAGCACTGAACAACATTCATTTGGAAAACAGTGTCTCAATAATGCAAAATGATAGTTAAAGGCAGTTCATCATTGAATTTAGTGATGTCATCTCTGTTCAGTTTAAATAGTGTCTGTGCATTTATTTGCAATCAAGTCAATGATATCGCTGTAGAAGAAGTGACCCCAACTAAGCAAGCCAGAGGTGACAGCGGCAAGGAACCGAAACTCCATCAGTGACAGAATGGAGAAAAAAACCTTGGGAGAAACCAGGCTCAGTTGGGGGGCCAGCTCTCCTCTGACCAGACGAAACCAGTAGTTCAATTCCAGGCTGCAGCAAAGTCAAATTGTGCAGAAGAATCATCTGTTTCCTGTGGTCTTGTCCTGGTGGTCCTCTGAGACAAGGTCTTTACAGGGGATCTTCATTTGTATACTGAATGCAAGGTTTATGCCCATAGTCCAAGTTTTCTTTTCCATTTTTATTGTTTCTCTATGGCAGAGTTACTGTGCCACATACTGGTCTGGCATGTATACTACATAGTTTTGTGTCGGTTTCATGGATTCTTGAGATGAGGGGAAAAAAGATTGGATAGGGAAAGCTCTGGCTTCGTGTCAACGTAGCCTTAGTGGCGGGTTATGACATTTATTTCTGTTCATCAGAACATACTTGACTACTCAAGCAGTGTTGTGACTGGCTTGCCAAAGGGCACTTTTAAAGTGCCCCTATTATGGATTTTTGAAAATTACTTTTCACACAGTATATAACACAGCTGTACTAAAACATCCTGCAAAGTTTTAAATCTGAAAGTGAACTGTTTATAAAGTTATTGTCTCTCAAAAAAATGGTAGACACTGAATCAGTTAAACAAGTTGTTTTTAAAATTAATCCCAAGCCGTTTCATGTTGATGTCAACATGAAACATTAGCATATTGGCCACCCACTTGTTGCACACGCATACCTGGGAAAACTCCCTCAAACACGGTAGTGGATTCCTGTGGATAGCATCATGTTGAGGAGTTGAACCGCACTGCACTGCACTGTGAGGGTAAATCCGTTTTTTTTTTCTGTTTGTTTGGGGTTTTTTTACTGCCAAAGTAAGAGGATGTGAAGAATCAACCGTTAAAGTTCAAACAAGTGCTTGAGTAAAAGTACAGATACATATTATAAAACAGGGCCGTAGCTGGGGTTAGCGGGGCCCCAGTGCAGGTTGTACCAGTGGGCCCTGTTTGAAATTGTTTAATTTGTATGTTCATTCTATTTATTTATTTGTGCTATTTACAAAATGTTTAAACTTGTTAAAGTTTGTAGGTGTCCAGGTACAGAAACCAAATAATACATTGTAAAATAGCACTGCATAGTCTTCAGTGTAACATAAAATATACAGTCAAACCAAAATGTATTCAGACACCTTCAACATTTCTCACATTATCACAGTTTATTTGCTATAGTTTAGAACATGATAATAAATGAATAAAATAAAAAGCTGTATGAAATAAAGCCAAGTATAAAAATAAGTAGCTTCTATAATTTTAAATCAAGACATTATCAAGTTGTCTTCACTAGGTGTAGACTGGGGCACACAAGACTTACCTATGGGTTTTTATTAATAGGTGAAGTTCCTTCTTTATGTCTTTCATGTAAAGTTAATTTGACTATTATAATATTTTGTTGAATTGTAATTTTTATGATGCTGCTAGAAAACACTTTTATTCAGAAATATGCTTGAATATTTGCATGGAATATCAAGAACTCAGAGTTAAACTATGTCAGAACAAATTCATCTTGATAATGTCAGATAACTTTGATAGGGCTAGTACAGTATATAATGGATTACAATCAACCAAAACTTCAGACAACTATTAGTATACCAATATTTACACAACTATCAATACTTTGTTGACCAATTACCAAGCAATGTTGAATTTTGTTCAGTGTGTGGTTAATTAGCAATAAAAAAAAATAATAAAAAAAAAACACTTAAAACATGGTCAGATCAACATTTTTGGTCCCAAATAGTTTTTATAAATTTCACTGGTAGTCCACAGTATGTAGAACATTTGGGTATAATATTTCACAGTTCCCTTTATTTTGCTGTCCTTACTTAAATAAATGAACTATAGTGTCCTGCACCCACTAATGCATAATCTGGTGTCTGAATAATTTTCGGTTTATTTTAATAATAATTTTAATTCTTGTTAAAACTACAAAGTAGTTCAGTCGAGAGCAGTAAGTGATTTTCTGTCTTTCATTTTCTTTGATTAACACTCAAATTAAAATTAAGCGTGGTCACTTTAAGAGACAATGCATCCATTATAATGGTACAGATCTGATTTCTTTCACCACTGTTTACTTTCACTTAAGACATAACCGATCATTTTCGAACATACTTTCCAAGACAGGTTATTTTACATCATTTTGTATGTATTTGTTGGTACAAGAATATGTAAATTCAGTGTTCAATGGCTTTGAGACGCTTCTCTCTGCATGTGCCCTGTGCGCACAGAACACCACGTGCCGGTTCAGGTTCAGGTGCAGGAGGGTGCAAAGAAGAGCTTGGTTTGGTGTTGCTATTCATGAGACACGGCTCTTTGATTGCACCGGACATGGCGCGAGTACTCAGTCTTGTGTTTGAATGCTTTAAACTCTTTTGAATGCTTAAATATGAAAGGCTTAAAACACTTGCAACTTGCAACTGTCTTGAGCGTCGTTTTAGGCTGGCCTCAGCCAGTCGGTTGAGATCGCTGGGGCCCCCCACACTCAGCTGTGGGTCCCTATAATCGTCATCACCTTTCACCCCATTAGCGACGGCCCTGTTATAAAATATTACTCTAGTAAAATTAAAAGTACTCCTTTTTCAATTTTACTCAAGTGAAAGTACAAACGTACATGATTTTTTTATGTACTTAAATAAAAACGTACTGATAGATTTAACAATTTTATATAGGCTACTTAATTTAATTTTATATTAGCACATATAATCCTACTGCTAAAAATACCTGGGACTTTCCCAAAATAACCACTATAAGGAGACAAGAAATATTTTTGTTGTTGATATGGACTACGATGACTAGAGTAATGTTCAGTGTGAAGCTTAAACTGTGATGTACCTGAGAGAAAACAGAGATGACCATCTCATTTTCACCAGTGAGAAAAAAAGTGTTTTAAAATGTGTTGTTTTGCAGAACATTACAATTATATACAGTATTTACAGTTACATTTACATTTATTCATTCAGCAGACGCTTTTATACAAAGCGACTTACAGATAAGGACAGTGGAAGCAATCAAAAACAACAAAAAGAGCAATGATATATAAGTGCTATTGGTGCTTTTCCACTGCATGGTACGGTACGGTTCGGTACGGCACGGCACGCTTTGGAGCTTTTCCACTGCATGGTACGGTACGACTCGATTCGGTACGGCTCAGTTATGGTGCATTTCCACTGCATGGTACGGTACGGTACGGCTCGCTTTGGCTCGCTTTAAATGGTACCACCTCTGTTGAGGTTCCAAGCGTACCGTACCGATACTAAAATGTGACATAAAAACATTGCAGATCACTGATTGGTCATGCAGAATTGTCACTACCAGCGTCATTGTATTTGCGACACGAGACACTAAAATCCGCTAGATTTAAATAGCCAGACAACAGCCAACGTGGTAGCACCTGTTTTTAGAGTAAAAGAATTTAAATTTTTTCAAAAAAAAATATGGCTGAATTATAGTCAGTGGATGAGGTGCATACGTTGGTTGCCGAGGAGCGGATCCAGCGAGAGCTGGATGGGGCGACACGGAATGAAAAAGTGTTCCAAGAAGTAGCACAGCTCTTAGCCGCACACGGCTACCACCGGACCTACAAACTGTGTAGGGACAAATTAAAAAAACTGAAAAGTGACTACCGAGCAATAAAGGATCACAACGGCCGGAGTGGTGCAAACAGAAGAACGTGGAAGTGGTTCGACCCAATGGACGCTATCTACGGAAGTCGACCTGCGAGCAATGGGAGAGAGGGTGCCCTGGACTCGGCCACCTCATTGTTGGACAACACAATCGAGGATTGTATATAAAGTTGTGTACAATATATTAAGTTTGAAAGTTTCACTTTATTGACCATCTATACTGTAAAGCTTTATTGTGTTTTTTTTACATGTATGCCTATTCAATTATTATTTAAATGTTCTGGATTTGTTATTGTTGCTAGTTTGATTTGTGTTGCTGTAATTTGTGCATTAACAAACATTGTACAAACTTTTTCTATTTATATACTACATCTGGGGAGAAACAATGTGAAAGCATGTGATGTTCAGAACATGGTAACTATAATAATTATCAAAGTGGGAAGAGATGCACCCCGTTTGGCCAGGAGTGTTTTTAAATTTATTATACTAACTTCAGGCCTTATTATCATGTCATATATAATTGTGATGTTCTGTAAAACAACAAACTTTAAAATAATTTTTTCTTACTGGTGAAAATCAGATGTTCATCTCTGTTTTTCGTCAGGTACATCACAAGTGTAAGCTTCACAGTGAACATTACTCTCATCAACATAGTCCATATCAACAACAAAAATATATCTTGACTCCATATAGTGGTTATTTTGGAAAAAATCCCAGGTATTTTGAGCAGTAGGATTAAACTGCCTGTGAAAACATCTATCTTTCAGTACTTTTTACTTAAGTACATAGAAAATTGAGTACTTTTGTACTTTCACTTGAGTAACATTGAAAAAGGAGTACTTTTACTGGAGTAATATTTTATTATATGTATCTGTACTTTTTCTCAAGTACTCGATTTGTGTACTTTGTCCACCACTGATGAAAATATGACTAAAACACTTAATGTTACAGATCATATATATAGACTAAGCTTACCTAATCCTTTTTTTATGTCGTTTTGAAAGCCTGCACTAAAATTAGATATATCGTGAAATCCTGTTGCTCACCATAAATGCATTATTGCTAGCTACTGTAACTTTGATTAGTTCACACTGTAGATCATGGGGTTGTTAATGATTAGTTCTTTCATAAATTAATCGATGATATGTGATAAGCTTTATTTTAACTCTCAGTTTTTTGTATTTTTTTTTTTCTTTTATTTTAGCAAAAACATTTAGGACAAAAAAATCACAATTATAACTTTTTTTTCTTTGTGTCCAGGCAAGAGGAAATGGACCATACACCATCAGGAGCATCTTGCTGTTTTAAGAGAGATTCAAGGTGGCTGACAGTCAACAGCAGGATCTGAACCGGGCACAGAGGGAGCTACATTTGCAGATGGCAATAGATGAGGCCCGGAAAGCAAGGGAGCGGGAAGCGCCTTAAGGAGGGAGGAAAATGCACAAACGGCTGCATTCAATCAAGCCTTTCTCAACGTCATGGGGATGCTTGTACAGGCGATGAGTAACAAAACAGAACAGTGACAGAACTGACAAGACAAGAACAGAACTCTCTGCCCAACTAAAACCTCCCTAGTCCATACTTCACGGAAGTAATTAATTTTTAGGGCCCGAGCACCGATGGTGTGAGGAACCTATTGTATCTGCTCTGTTTATTAGGGCCCGAGCACCAAAGGTGTGAGGACCCTATTGTATCTGCTCCGTTTATTATTATTAGGGCCCGAGCACCGAGGGTGTGAGGACCCTATTGTATCTGCTCCGTTTATTAGGGGCCGAACACCGAAGGTGTGAGGACCCTATTGTATCTGCTCCGTTTATTATTATTATTAGGGCCCGAGCACCGATGGTGCGAGGACCCTCTTGGAATTGCTCTGTTTATTATTATTAGGGCCCGAGCACCGATGGTGTGAGGACCCTATTGTATCTGCTCTATTTATTAGGGCCCGAGCACCGAGGTGCGAGGACCCTCTTTTATCTGCTTTGTTTATTATTATTATTAGGGCCCTAGCACTGCAGTGCGAGGACCCTATTGGAATTGCTCCGTTTATTAGGGCCCGAGCACTGCAGTTCGAGGATCCTATTGGAATTGCTCCATTTATTAGGGCCCGAGCCCTGCAGTGCGAGGACCGTATTGGAATTGCTCCGTTTCTTCTTCTTCTTCTTCTTCTTCTTCTTCTTCTTCTTCTTCTTCTTCTTCTTCTCTGTAATGGATCGCATTTTTGAGGGCCTAAACATGCTCCAAAACTCATGAAACTTTGCACACGCATCAGGACTGGCGAAAATTTACATCTGATATAGGTTTCAGATTTTTGTGCAGTTTTTGCCATTTCCATGCCTCGTATTTTGACGAACTCCTCCTACAGTTTTAATTGGATTATCTTAAAATTTGGTGAGGGTCATCATAAGACCTTTGTGATGTTAAATTGTGAAGGTTTTGAGTTTTCGTCAAGGGGTGTGTCCCTGGTGGCCTGACAAAATTTTATGTTTCGCCGTGAAACAGGACGTTGCTGTAACTCAGGCAAGCAATGTCCGATCTTCCCCAAACTTCACACGTGTGATAGGGTGTTCTGTTCTGAACAAACACCCATGATCAAATTCAGTTTTAGTCATAGCGCCACCTGCTGGTAACAGGAAGAGACAAGGTTAACACGGTTGTGGACTCCTAGGAACAAATTAAAAAGTGTCAAAAAGTGTTAAATAGGCTGGCAAAATACTAGATACATACTAATACATGCTAGCAACACTTAGCTAAGTGCTAAAGCAGCTACTAATGTAGTGAAAAAGGAAGTTGCTGTAACTCAGGCAAGCAATGTCCGATCTTCCCCAAACTTCACACGTGTGATAGGTGTTCTGTTCTGAACAAACACCCATGACCAAATTCAGTTATAGTCATAGCGCCACCTGCTGGTAACAGGAAGTGACAAGGTCAACACTGTTAGGAACTTCTAAGAACAAACTAAAAAGTGTCAATAAATGTTAAATAGGCTGGCAGCATGCTAGAAACATAAAGAAAGATGCTAGCAACACTTACCTAAGTGTTAAAGCATTCTACTAAGGCAGTGAAAAAGGAAGTTGCTGGAAAAAAGGCAAGCAATATCTGATCTTCCCCAAACTTCACATGTGTGATAGGTGTTCTGTCCTGATCAAACAACTATGACCAAATTCAGTTATAGTCATAGCGCCACCTGCTGGTAACAGGAAGTGACATGGTTAACACTGTTACAGACTCCTAGGAACATATTAAAAAGCATCAACAAGTGTTAAATAGGCTGGCAACATACTAGATACATACTAATACATGCTAGCAACACTAAGCTAAGTGCTAAAGCAGCTACTAATGTAGTGAAAAAGGAAGTTGCTGTAACTCAGGCAAGCAATGTCCGATCTTCCCCAAACTTCACACGTGTGATAGGTGTTCTGTTCTGAACAAACACCCATGACCAAATTCAGTTATAGTCATAGCGCCACCTGCTGGTAACAGGAAGTGACAAGGTCAACACTGTTAGGAACTTCTAAGAACAAACTAAAAAGTGTCTATAAGTGTTAAATAGGCTGGCAGCATGCTAGAAACATAAAGAAAGATGCTAGCAACACTTAGCTAAGTGTTAAAGCATTCTACTAAGGCAGTGAAAAAGGAAGTTGCTGGAAAAAAGGCAAGCAATATCCGATCTTCCCCAAACTTCACATGTGTGATAGGTGTTCTGTCCTGATCAAACAAATTCAGTTATAGTCATAGCGCCACCTGCTGGTAACAGGAAGTGACATGGTTAACACTGTCACAGACTCCTAGGAACATATTAAAAAGTATCAAAAAGTGTTAAATAGGCTGGCAGCATGCTAGAAACATAACGAAAGATGCTAGCAACACCTAGCTAAGTGTTAAAGCATTCTACTAAGGCAGTGAAAAAGGAAGTTGCTGTATAAAAGGCAAGCAATGTCCAATCTTCCCCAAACTTCACACGTGTGATAGGTGTTCTGTCCTGAATAAACACCCATGACCAAATTCAGTTAGTCATAGTGCCACCTGCTGGTAACAGGAAGTGACATGGTTAACACTATTACAGACTCCTAGGAACATATTAAAAAGTGGAAACAAGTGTTAAATAGGCTGAAAACATACTAGATACATACTAATACATGCTAGCAACACTTAGCTAAGTGTTAAAGCACGCTAATAATGTAGTGAAAAAGGAAGTTGCTGTAACTCAGACAAGCAATGTCCGATCTTCCCCAAACTTCACTTGTGAGATAGGTGTTCTTTTCCAAACAAACACCCATGACCAAATTCAGTCATAATCATAGCGCCACCTGCTGGTAACAGGAAGTGACAATACATGCTAGCAACACTTAGCTAAGTGATAAAGCACGATACTAATGTAGTGAAAAAGGAAGTTGCTGTAACTCAGGCAAGCAATGTCCGATCTTCCCCAAACTTCACACGTGTGATAGGAGTTCTGCTCTGAACAAACATCCATGACCAAATTCAGTTATAGTCATAGCGCCACCTGCTGGTAGCAGGAAGTGACAAGGTTAACAATGTTATGGACTCATAGGAACAAATTAAAAAGTGTCAAAAAGTGTTAAATAGGCTGGCAGCATGCTAGAAACATGACGGAAGATGCTAGCAACACTTAGCTAAGTGTTAAAGCATTCTGCTAAGGCAGTGAAAAAGGAAGTTGCTGTAAAAAAGGCAAGCAATGTCCGATCTTCCCCAAACTTCACACATGTGATAGGTGTTCTGTCCTGAACAAACACCCATGACCAAATTCAGTTAGTCATAGCGCCACCTGCAGGTAACAGGAAGTGACATGGTTAACACTATTAAAGACTCCTAGGAACATATTAAAAAGTGTAAACAAGTGTTAAATAGGCTGGCAACATACTAGATACATATTAATACAGGCTAGAAACACTTAGCTAAGTGCTAAAGCATGCTACTAATATAGTGAATAAGGAAGTTGCTGTAACTCTAGCAATGTCCGATCTGCCCCAAACTTCAAACGTTTGACAAGGGTCCTGTCCTGAATACATCAACATCCCCGGATTCGGTTATAGTCATAGCACCACCTGATGGCAACAGGAAGTGTCATGTTTAAAAATTGTGTGCACTATTTGCAAATAAAATTTGCCATTGTGTGCTAATCATGCTAGAAATATTTTCAAACATTCTAAAAACACTTACTATGTGCTAAAGGACGCTATTAATACTATGAAACAGGAAGTTGTTGTAACTCATGCATACAATTCCCAATCTGATCCAAACTTCACATGTTTTTTAAGAGTCCTGGCCTGAACACAACTAAAGGCCAATATTCAATTATAAGTATAGCGCCGCCTGCTGGCAACAGGAATCACTTATTTCATACTAACTTAAACATGAGATGTCTGATCTGCCTGAAACTGTGCATGTTTGGTAAGAGTCCTGGCCTAAATACATTTACATGGCGATATTCAGTTATAATCATAACGCCACCTGTTGGCAGCAGGAAATGCGGCAAAAATATTTACTATTTTATAAGCATATGGCCCAACGTTCACGGTTCCTCCTATGGGCACTGGGTGGTGGTGAGCCCGGGTGCGGGGGCCCGTTCATCGCTGCTTGCAGCTTTATTAGGGCCCGAGGTGCGAGGACCCTCTTGTATCTGCTTTGTTTCTTCTTCTTCTTCTTCTTCTTCTTCTCCTGAATGAATCGCATTTTTGAGGGCTTTAACATGCTCAAAAAGTCATGAAACTTTGCACACGCGTCAAACCTGGTGAAAATTTTCGTCTGATATAGGATTCAGAAGAGGGTGTGGCAAAATGGCTCGACAGCGCCACCTATACCAAGAAAATCAACAGCCTTCCAGCTATGTTTCACGTACATGCACGAAAATTGGCACACATATGTAACACACCAATACCTACAAAAAAGACTCTTGGAGCAAAATTCTAAACCCAACAGGAAGTCGGTTATTTTTAATATTATGAGCATATTTTGTGTAATTTTGGTCATTTCCATGTGTTGTATTTTAACGAACTCCTCCTAGAGAGTTCTTCAAATCAACACCAAATTTGGTATGCCTAATCTAAAGGCCTTTGTGATGTTAAATTGCGAAGATCTTGAGTTTTCGTTGAAGGGCGTGTCCGTGGCGGCCTGGCGAATTTCGATGATTCGCCATGAAAAATGAAGTTGCTATAACTCAGACATACAATGTCCAATCTGCCCCAAACTTCACATGTTTGATGAGACTCCGAACCTGAACATATTGACATGCCCATATTCAGTTATAGTCCTAGCGCCACCTATTGGCAACAGGAAGTGACATATTTTACACTGCGATGAACTACTCCTAGAAATTTTATGACATCAATGTCTTTTTTATGGTCAGTCTAATCTAAAGGCCTATGCGATGTTAAGTTGTGAAGATCTTGAGTTTTCGTTTTTGATTAATAATAAAAATAATATTATTAATAATAATAATAATAATAATAGCGCCACCTGCTGGCAACAGGAAGTGACATGTTGTATGCTGTGACAAACTACTCCTAGAATTTTTTTGAGATTAATGTATTTTTTGTAGTCAGTCTAATCTAAAGGCCTGTGCAATGTTAACTTGTGGAGATCTTGAGTTTTTGTTAAAGGGCATGTCCATGGCGTCATGACAAATTTTGATGTCTCGCCACAGCAAGAGAAGTTGTTGTAACTCAGGCATAATTTGTTCGATCTTCCCCAAACTTCACATGTTCGATAAAAGTCCTGCCCTGAACACATCTGAAGGCCAATAGTCCATTATAATGAGAGCACCACCTGCTGGCAACACGAAGATTGGCACAAATATGGAGTAAACTTTGATATATTGCACTTATACTTATGAGTTTAAATGCATGTTTCTCACCATTCACCTATTTACTAAAGCCACTCGCTGCCGGTCAGCCCGTGTGCGAGGGCCCGTTCATCGCTGCTTGCAGCTTTAATTATTATTCGTCTTCTTCTTCTTCTTCTTCTCCCGAATGAATCGCATTTTTGAGGGCTTTAACATGCTCAAAAAGTCATGAAACTTTGCACACGCGTCAAACCTGGTGAAAACTTTCGTCTGATATAGGATTCAGAAGAGGGTGTGGCAAAATGGCTCGACAGCGCCACCTATACCAAGAAAATCAACAGCCTTCCAGCTATGTTTCACGTACATGCACGAAAATTGGCACACATATGTAACACACCAATACCTACAAAAACGAAATAAAAAAACGAAATGATGATAATCTAAAGCCTTTTGCGATCTTAAATTGCGAAGATCTTGAGGTTTCGTTAAAGGGCGTGTTCATGGCGGCCTGACAAATTTCGATGTTTCGCCATGAAATAGGATGTTGTTGTAACTCAGGCATAAAATGTCCAATCCTCCCCAAACCTCACAAGTTCTAATCTAAAGGCCTGTGCGATGTTCAGTTGTGAAGATCTTGAGTTTTCGTTAAAAGGCTTGTTCATGGCGCCACGACGAAGTTCAATGTCTCGCCATGGGAATAAAAGATGTTATAACTCAGGCATAAAATGTCCGATCTTCCCCAAACTTCACATGTGTGATAAGAGTCCTGGCCGGAACAGATCTGCAGGCCAATATTCCACCGGGTGTGGCAGAATGGCTCTATAGCGCCACCTATACAATTTCAAAGGAGTGCGCCTCGAGCTATGTTTCACGTACATGTACAAAAATTGGTACACACATGTAACTCACCAATATCTACAAAGTAGTCTCTTGGTACAAAATCCGAATCCCAACAGGAAGTCGGTTATTTTGAATTATCCCTTCAAAATTGGTGTTGTTTTTGCCATTTTCAGGGGTTGTACTTTAACGAACTCCTCCTAGAGATTTATTCAGATCAACACCAAACTTGGTCAGTGTAATCTAAAGCCATTTGCGATGTTAAATTGTGAAGGGCTTGAGGTTTCGTTAAAGGGCGTGTCCATGACGGCCTGACAAATTTCGATGTTTCGCCATGAAAAAAGAAGTTGATGTTACTCAGACATACAATGTCCAATCTGCCCCAAACTTCACATGTTGGATGAGACTCTTGACCTGAACAGATCGACATGCTCATATTCAGTTATAGTCATAGCGCCACCTGTTGGCAACAGGAAGTGACATATTTTACACTGTGACAGACTATTTCTAGAAATTTTATGACATCAATGTCTTTTTTGTGATCAGTCTAATCTAAAGACCTGTGTGATGTTTAGTTGTGAAGATCTTGAGTTTTTGTTAAAAGGCGTGTCCATGGCGCCGTGACGAAGTTCGATGTCTCGCCATGGGAATAAAAGATGTTATAACTCAGGCATAAAATGTCCGATCTTCCCCAAACTTCATGTGTGTGATAAGGGTCCTGGCCTGAACACATATGAAGGCAAATATTCCATTGGGTGTGGCAAAATGGCTCGATAGCGCCACCTATACACTTTCAACGGAGTGCATATGCACTTTCAACGGAGTGTGCATCGAGCTATGTTTCACGTACATGTACAAAAATCGGTACACACATGTAACAGACCAATATCTACGAAAAAGTCTCTTGGTACGAAATCCGAATCCCAACAGGAAGTCAGTTATTTCGAATTTTCTCAGCAAAATTGGTGTTGTTTTTGCCATTTTCAGGGGTTGTACTTTAACTAACTCCTCCTAGAGATTTATTCAGATCTTTACCAAACTTGGTCAGTGTAATCTAAAGGCCTTTGCATTGTTAAATTGCGAAGATCTTGAGGTTTCGTTAAAGGACGTGTCCATGGCGGCCTGACAAATTTTGATATATTGCGATGAAAAGGAAGTTGCTGTAACTCAGACATACAATGTCCAATCTGCGCCAAACTTCACATGTTAGTTAAGACTTCTGCCCTTAACAGATCAACATGCCCACATTCAGTTATAGTCATAGCGCCACCTATTGGCAACAGGAAGTGACATGTTTTACGCTGCAACAAACTACTCCTATAATTATTTTGAGATTAACATATATTTTGTGGTCAGTCTAATCTAAAGGCCTGTGCAATGTTAACTTTTGGAGATCTTGAGTTTTTGTTAAAGGGCGTTTCCATGGCGCCATGACAAAATTTGATGTCTTGCCACAGCAAGAGAAGTTGTTGTAACTCAAGCATAAAATGTTCAATCTTCCCCAAACTTCACATGTTTGATAAGAGTCCTGGCCTGAACACCTCTGAAGGCCAATATTCCATTATAATGATAGCGCCACCTGCTGGCAACGGTAAGATTGGCACATATATGGGATATACTTTGATATATTCCACTTATATTTAGGACATTAAATGCATATTTCTCAACGTTCACCTTTTTACTAAAGCCACACGATGGCGGTGAGCCCGGGTGCGAGGGCCCGTTCATCGCTGCTTGCAGCTTTAATTAGGGCCCGAGCACCGAGGTGCGAGGACCCTCTTTGTATCTGCTTTGTTTATTATTTGTCTTCTTCTTCTTCTTCTTCTCCCGAATGAATCGCATTTTTGAGGGCTTTAACATGCTCAAAAAGTCATGAAACTTTGCACACACGTCAAACCTGGTGAAAACTTTCGTCTGATATAGGATTCAGAAGAGGGTGTGGCAAAATGGCTCGACAGCGCCACCTATACCAAGAAAATCAACAGCCTTCCAGCTATGTTTCACGTACATGCACGAAAATTGGCACACATATGTAACACACCAATACCTACAAAAACGAAATAAAAAAACGAAATGAATAAAAGATGTTATAACTCAGGCATAAAATGTCCGATCTTCCCCAAACTTCACATGTGTGATAAGAGTCCTGGCCTGAACAGATCTGCAGGCCAATATTCCACCGGGTGTGGCAGAATGGCTCTATAGCGCCACCTATACACTTTCAACGGAGTGCGCCTCGAGCTATGTTTCACGTACATGTACAAAAATTGGTACACACATGTAACACTCCAATACCTACAAAAAAGTCTCTTGGTACGAAATCCGGATCCCAACAGGAAGTCGGTTATTTTAAATTTTCCCTTCAAAATTGGTGTTGTTTTTGCCATTTTCAGGGGTTGTACTTTAACGAACTCCTCCTAGAGATTTATTCAGATCAACACCAAACTTGGTCAGTGTAATCTAAAGCCCTTTGCGATAATAAATTGCGAAGGACTTGAGGTTTTGTTAAAGGGCGGGTCCATGGCGGCCTGACAAATTTCGATGTTTCGCCATGAAAAAGGAAGTTGCTGTAACTCAGACATACAATGTCCAATCTGCCCCAAACTTCACATGTTGGATAAGAATCTTGACCGGAACAGATCTACATGCCAATATTCAGTTATAGTCATAGCGCCACCTATTGGCAACAGGAAGTTACATATTTTACACTGCGACAAACTACTCCTAGAAATTTTATGACATCAATGTCTTTTTTGTGGTCAGTCTAATCTAAAGACCTGTGTGATGTTTAGTTGTGAAGATCTTGAGTTTTTGTTAAAAGGTGTGTCCATGGCGCCGTGATGAAGTTCCATGTCTCGCCATGGGAATAAAAGATGTTATAACTCAGGCATAAAATGTCCGATCTTGCCCAAACTTCACTTGTGTGATAAGGGTCCTGGCCTAAACAGATCTGAAGGCCAATATTCCATCGAGTGTGGCAAAATGGCTCGATAGCGCCACCCATACATTTTCAACGGAGTGCGTATACACTTTAAACGGAGTGCGCCTCGAGCTATATTTCACGTACATGTACAAAAATTGGTACACACATGTAACAGACCAATATCTACGAAAAAGTCTCTTGGTACGAAATCCGAATCCCAACAGGAAGTCAGTTATTTCGAAATTTTCTCTGCAAAATTAGTGTTGTTTTGGTCATTTTCAGGGGTTGGACTTTAACGAACTCCTCCTAGAGATTTATTCAGATCAACACCAAACTTGGTCAGTGTAATCTAAAGCCTTTTGCGATCTTAAATTGCGAAGATCTTGAGGTTTCGTTAAAGGGCGTGTTCATGGCGGCCTGACAAATTTCGATGTTTCGCCATGAAATAGGATGTTGTTGTAACTCAGGCATAAAATGTCCAATCCTCCCCAAACCTCACAAGTTCTAATCTAAAGGCCTGTGCGATGTTCAGTTGTGAAGATCTTGAGTTTTCGTTAAAAGGCTTGTTCATGGCGCCACGACGAAGTTCAATGTCTCGCCATGGGAATAAAAGATGTTATAACTCAGGCATAAAATGTCCGATCTTCCCCAAACTTCACATGTGTGATAAGAGTCCTGGCCGGAACAGATCTGCAGGCCAATATTCCACCGGGTGTGGCAGAATGGCTCTATAGCGCCACCTATACAATTTCAAAGGAGTGCGCCTCGAGCTATGTTTCACGTACATGTACAAAAATTGGTACACACATGTAACTCACCAATATCTACAAAGTAGTCTCTTGGTACGAAATCCGAATCCCAACAGGAAGTCGGTTATTTTGAATTATCCCTTCAAAATTGGTGTTGTTTTTGCCATTTTCAGGGGTTGTACTTTAACGAACTCCTCCTAGAGATTTATTCAGATCAACACCAAACTTGGTCAGTGTAATCTAAAGCCATTTGCGATGTTAAATTGTGAAGGGCTTGAGGTTTCGTTAAAGGGCGGGTCCATGGCGGCCTGACAAATTTCGATGTTTCGCCATGAAAAAAGAAGTTGATGTTACTCAGACATACAATGTCCAATCTGCCCCAAACTTCACATGTTGGATGAGACTCTTGACCTGAACAGATCGACATGCTCATATTCAGTTATAGTCATAGCGCCACCTGTTGGCAACAGGAAGTGACATATTTTACACTGTGACAGACTATTTCTAGAAATTTTATGACATCAATGTCTTTTTTGTGATCAGTCTAATCTAAAGACCTGTGTGATGTTTAGTTGTGAAGATCTTGAGTTTTTGTTAAAAGGCGTGTCCATGGCGCCGTGACGAAGTTCGATGTCTCGCCATGGGAATAAAAGATGTTATAACTCAGGCATAAAATGTCCGATCTTCCCCAAACTTCACGTGTGTGATAAGGGTCCTGGCCTGAACACATATGAAGGCAAATATTCCATTGGGTGTGGCAAAATGGCTCGATAGCGCCAACTATACACTTTCAACGGAGTGCATATGCACTTTCAACGGAGTGTGCATCGAGCTATGTTTCACGTACATGTACAAAAATCGGTACACACATTTAACAGACCAATATCTACGAAAAAGTCTCTTGGTACGAAATCCGAATCCCAACAGGAAGTCAGTTATTTCGAATTTTCTCTGCAAAATTAGTGTTGTTTTGGCCATTTTCAGGGGTTGTACTTTAACTAACTCCTCCTAGAGATTTATTCAGATCTTTACCAAACTTGGTCAGTGTAATCTAAAGGCCTTTGCATTGTTAAATTGCGAAGATCTTGAGGTTTCGTTAAAGGACGTGTCCATGGCGGCCTGACAAATTTTGATATATTGCGATGAAAAGGAAGTTGCTGTAACTCAGACATACAATGTCCAATCTGCGCCAAACTTCACATGTTAGTTAAGACTTCTGCCCTTAACAGATCAACATGCCCACATTCAGTTATAGTCATAGCGCCACCTATTGGCAACAGGAAGTGACATGTTTTACGCTGCAACAAACTACTCCTATAATTATTTTGAGATTAACATATATTTTGTGGTCAGTCTAATCTAAAGGCCTGTGCAATGTTAACTTTTGGAGATCTTGAGTTTTTGTTAAAGGGCGTTTCCATGGCGCCATGACAAAATTTGATGTCTTGCCACAGCAAGAGAAGTTGTTGTAACTCAAGCATAAAATGTTCAATCTTCCCCAAACTTCACATGTTTGATAAGAGTCCTGGCCTGAACACCTCTGAAGGCCAATATTCCATTATAATGATAGCGCCACCTGCTGGCAACGGTAAGATTGGCACATATATGGGATATACTTTGATATACTCCACTTATATTTAGGACATTAAATGCATATTTCTCAACGTTCACCTTTTTACTAAAGCCACACGATGGCGGTGAGCCCGGGTGCGAGGGCCCGTTCATCGCTGCTTGCAGCTTTAATTAGGGCCCGAGCACCGAGGTGCGAGGACCCTCTTGTATCTGCTTTGTTTATTCTTCTTCTTCTTCTTCTTCTTCTTCTCCCGAATGAATCGCATTTTTGAGGGCTTTAACATGCTCAAAAAGTCATGAAACTTTGCACACGCGTCAAACCTGGTGAAAATTTTCGTCTGATATAGGATTCAGAAGAGGGTGTGGCAAAATGGCTCGGCAGCGCCACCTATACCAAGAAAATCAACAGCCTTCCAGCTATGTTTCACGTACATGCACGAAAATTGGCACACATATGTAACACACCAATACATACAAAAAAGACTCTTGGAGCGAAATTCTAAACCCAACAGGAAGTCGGTTATTTTTAATATTATGAGCATATTTTGTGTAATTTTGGTCATTTCCATGTGTTGTATTTTAACGAACTCCTCCTAGAGAGTTATTCAAATCAACACCAAATTTGGTATGCCTAATCTAAAGGCCTTTGCGATGTTAAATTGCGAAGATCTTGAGTTTTCGTTGAAGGGCGTGTCCGTGGCGGCCTGGCGAATTTCGATGATTCGCCATGAAAAATGAAGTTGCTATAACTCACACATACAATGTCCAATCTGCCCCAAACTTCACATGTTTGATGAGACTCCGAACCTGAACAGATTGACATGCCCATATTCAGTTATAGTCATAGCGCCACCTATTGGCAACAGGAAGTGACATATTTTATGCTGCGACGAACTACTCCTAGAAATTTTATGACATCAATGTCTTTTTTGTGGTCAGTCTAATCTAAAGGCCTGTGCGATGTTCAGTTGTGAAGATCTTGAGTTTTCGTTAAAAGGCTTGTTCATGGCGCCGCGACGAAGTTCGATGTCTCGCCATGGGAATAAAAGATGTTATAACTCGGGCATAAAATGTCCGATCTTCCCCAAACTTCACATGTGTGATAAGAGTCCTGGCCTGAACAGATCTGCAGGCCAATATTCCACCAGGTGTGGCAGAATGGCTCTATAGCGCCACCTATACACATTCAACGGAGTGCGCCTCGAGCTATGTTTCACGTACATGTACAAAAATTGGTACACACATGTAACACTCCAATACCTACAAAAAAGTCTCTTGGTACGAAATCCGGATCCCAACAGGAAGTCGGTTATTTTGAATTTTCCCTTCAAAATTGGTGTTGTTTTTGCCATTTTCAGGGGTTGTACTTTAACGAACTCCTCCTAGAGATTTATTCAGATCAACACCAAACTTGGTCAGTGTAATCTAAAGCCCTTTGCGATAATAAATTGCGAAGGACATGAGGTTTCGTTAAAGGGCGGGTCCATGGCGGCCTGACAAATTTCGATGTTTCGCCATGAAAAAGGAAGTTGCTGTAACTCCGACATACAATGTCCAATCTGCCCCAAACTTCACATGTTTGATAAGACTCTTGACCTGAACAGATCTACATGCCAATATTCAGTTATAGTCATAGCGCCACCTATTGGCAACAGGAAGTTACATATTTTACACTGCGACAAACTACTCCTAGAAATTTTATGACATCAATGTCTTTTTTGTGGTCAGTCTAATCTAAAGACCTGTGTGATGTTTAGTTGTGAAGATCTTGAGTTTTTGTTAAAAGGTGTGTCCATGGCGCCGTGATGAAGTTCGATGTCTCGCCATGGGAATAAAAGATGTTATAACTCAGGCATAAAATGTCCGATCTTGCCCAAACTTCACTTGTGTGATAAGGGTCCTGGCCTAAACAGATCTGAAGGCCAATATTCCATCGATTGTGGCAAAATGGCTCGATAGCGCCACCTATACACTTTCAACGGAGTGCGTATACACTTTAAACGGAGTGCGCCTCGAGCTATGTTTCACGTACATGTACAAAAATCGGTACACACATGTAACACACCAATATCTAAGAAAAAGTCTCTTGGTACGAAATCCGAATCCCAACAGGAAGTCAGTTATTTAGAATTTTCTCTGCAAAATTAGTGTTGTTTTGGCCATTTTCAGGGGTTGGACTTTAACGAACTCCTCCTAGAGATTTATTCAGATCAACACCAAACTTGGTCAGTGTAATCTAAAGCCTTTTGTGATCTTAAATTGCGAAGATCTTGAGGTTTCGTTAAAGGGCGTGTCCATGGCGGCCTGACAAATTTCGATGTTTCGCCATGAAATAGGATGTTGTTGTAACTCAGGCATAAAATGTCCAATCCTCCCCAAACCTCACATGTTCGACAAAAGTCCTGCCCTGAACACATCTGAAGGCCAATATTCCACTATAATGATAGCGCCACCTGCTGGCAACAGGAAGATTGGCACATATATGGAATAAACATTGATATATTCGACTTATATTTATGAGTTTAAACGCATATTTCTCACTGTTCACCTATTAACTAAAGCCACTCGCTGCCGGTGAGCCCGGGTGCGAGGGCCTGTTAATCGCTTCTTGCAGCTTTAATTAGGGCCCGAGCACCGATGGTGTGAGGACCCTCTTGGAATTGCTCCGTTTATTATTATTATTATTATTATTATTATTATTATTATTATTATTATTATTATTATTATTATTCTCCAAAATGAATCGCATTTTTGAGGGCCTAAACATGCTCGAAAAGTCATGAAACTTTGCACACACCTCAGAACTGGTGAAAATTTACGTCTGATATGGGTTTCAGAAGTGTGTGTGGCAAAATGGCTCAACAGCGCCACCTATACACGTTCAACGGTGTGCGCCTCGAGCTACGTTTCATGTACATGTATGAAAATCAGTATACTCATGTAACTCTCCAATACCTACAAAAAAGTCTCTTGGAGCAAAATCCGAAACCCAACAGGAAGTCAGTTATTACTAATATTATGAGCAAATTTTGTGTCATTTTTGTCATTTCCATGCGTTGTATTTTAACGAACTCCTCCTAGAGATTCATTCAGATCAACACCAAATTTGGTATGCCTAATCTGAAGGCCTTTGCGATGTTAAATTGCGAAGCTTTTGAGTTTTCGTTAATGGGCGTGTCCGTGGCGGCCTGGCGAATTTCGATGATTCGCTATGAAACAGGAAGTTGCTATAACTCAGACATACAATGATCAATCTGCCCCAAACTTCACATGTTTGATGAGACTCCTGACCTGAACAGATTGACATGACCATATTCAGTTATAGTCAGAGCGCCACCTATTGGCAACAGGAAGTGACATATTTTACACTGCGATGAACTACTCCTAGAAATTTTTTGACATCAATGTATTTTTAGTGGTCAGTCTAATCTAAAGGTCTGTGAGATGTTAAGTTGTGAAGATCTTGAGTTTTTGTTAAAAGGCGTGTCCATGGCGCCGTCACGAAGTTTGATGTCTCGCCATGGGAATAAAATATGTTATAACTCGGGCATAAAATGTCCGATCTTCCCCAAACCTCACTATGTGTGATAAGAGTCCTGGCTTGAACACATCTGAAGGCCAAAATTCCAACAGGTGTGGCAAAATGGCTCGATAGCGCCACCTATACACTTTCAACAGAGTGCGCCTCGAGCTATGTTTCACGTACATGTACAAAAATCGGTACACACATGTAACACACCAATATCTAAGAAAAAGTCTCTTAATACGAAATCCGAAACCCAACAGCAAGTCAGTTATTAAGAATTTTCTCTGCAAAATTGGTGTTGTTTTTGCCATTTTCAGGGGTTGTACTTTAACGAACTCCTCCTAGAGATTTATTCAGATCAACACCAAACTTGGTCAATGTAATCTAAAGGCCTTTGCAAAGTTAAATTGCGAAGATCTTGAGGTTTCGTTAAAGGGCCTGTCCATGGCGGCCTGACAAATTTTGATGTTTCGCCATGAAAAAGGAAGCTGCTGTAACTCAGACATACAATGTCCAATCTGCCCCAAACTTCGCATGTTAGATAAGAGTTCTGCCCTTAACAGATCTAAATGCCCATATTCAGTTATAGTCATAGCGCCACCTGCTGGCAACAGGAAGTGACATATTTTACGCTGAGACAAACTATTCCTAGAGATTTTTGGACATTAATGTATTTTTTTTTTGTGGTCAGTCTAATCTAAAGGCCTGTGCAATGTTAAATTGTGGCAATCTTGAGTTTTTGTTAAAGAGCGTGTCCATGGCGCCATGGCAAAATTTGATGTCTCGCCACAGCAAGAGAAGTTGTTTTAACTCAGGCATAAAATGTTTGATCTTCCCCAAACTTCACATGTTTGATAAGAGTCCTGGCCTGAACATATCTGAAGGCCAATATTCCATGATAATGAGAACGCCACCTGCTGGCAACAGGAAGATTGGAACATAGTGTATATGGAATATACTTTGATATATTCCACTTATATTTATGACTTTATGCTTATTTCTCACCGTTCACCTTTTTTCTAATGCCACTCGTTGGCGGGGAGCCCGGGTGCGAGGGCCCGTTCATCGCTGCTTGCAGCTTTAATTAGGGCCCGAGCACCGAAGGTGTGAGGACCCTATCGTGTCTGCTTCTATTATTATTATTATTATTATTATTATTATTATTATTATTATTATTATTATTATTATTATTATTACGGTGCCAAATTAATCGCCTTTTTGAAGGCCTAAACATACTCAAAAAGTCAGGAAAATTTGCACACACCTCCGAACTGGCGAAAATTTACGTCTGATATGGGTTTCAGAAGTGGGCGTGGCAAAATGGCTCGATAGCGCCACCTATCCACGTTCAGCGGTGAGCGCCTCAAGCTACGTTTCACGCACATGTATGAAAATCGGTACACACATGTAACACACCAAGACCTACAAAAAAGACTCTTGGAGCAAAATTCTAAACCCAACAGGAAGTCAGATATTTTTTATTTTATGAGCAAATTTTTTGTCATTTTTGCCATTTCCATGCGTTGTATTTTAACGAACTCCTCCTAGAGATTAATTCAGATCAACACCAAATTTGGTATGCCTAATCTAAAGGCCTTTGCGATGTTAAATTGCGAAGATCTTGAGTTTTCGTTCAAGTTCGTGTCCGTGGCGGCCTGGCGAAATTCGATGATTCGCCATGAAAAATGAAGTTGCTATAACTCAGACATACAATGTCCAATCTGCCCCAAACTTCACATGTTTGATGAGACTCCCAAACTGAACAGATTGACATGCCCATATTCAGTTATAGTCATAGCGCCACCTATTGGCAACAGGAAGTGACATATTTTACACTGCGACAAACTACTCATAGAAATTTTATGACATCAATGTCTTTTTTGTGGTCAGTCTAATCTAAAGGCCTGTGCGATATTAAGTTGTGAAGATCTTGAGTTTTCGTTAAAAGGCGTGTCCATGGCGCCGTGATGAAGTTCGATGTCTCGCCATGGGAACAACAGATGTTATAACTCAGGCATAAAATGTCCGATCTTACCCAAACTTCACATGTGTGATAAGAGTCCTGGCCTGAACACATCTGAAGGCCAATATTCCATCGGGTGTGGCAAAATGGCTCGATAGCGCCACCTATTCACTTTCAACAAAGTGCGCTTCGAGCTATGTTTCACTTACATGTACAAAAATAGGTACGCACATGTAACACACCAATACCTACAAAAAAGTTTCTTGGTACGAAATCCGAATCCCAACAGGAAGTCGGTTATTTAGAATTTTCTCTGCAAAATTGGCATTGTTTTTGCCATTTTCAGGGGTTGTACTTTAACAAACTCCTCCTAGACATTTATTCAGATCAACACCACACTTGGTCAGTTAAATCTAAAGGCCTTTGCGAAGTTAAATTGCAAAGATCTTGAGGTTTCGTTTAAGGGCGTGTCCATAACGGCATGACAAAATTTGATGTCTCGCCACAGCAAGAGAAGTTGTTGTAACTCAGACATAATTTGTTCGATCTTCCCCAAACATCACATGTTCGATAAGAGTCCTGCCCTGAACACATCTGAAGGCCAATATTCCATTATAATGATAGCGCCACCTGCTGGCAAGAAGTGGCGGTATCATTATATCTAAATGCCAATATTCAGCTATAGTCATAGCACCACCTATTGGCAACAGGAAGTGACATATTTTACACTGCGACGAACTACTCCTAGAAATGTTATGACATCAATGTCTTTTTTGTGGTCAGTCTACTCTAAAGGCCTGTGCGATGTTAAGTTGTGAAGTTCTTGAGTTTTCGTTAAGGGGCGTGTCCATGGCGCCGTGGCGAAGTTTGATGTCTCGCCATGGGAATAAAATATGTTATAACTCAAGCATAAAATGTCCAATCTTCTGCAAACTTCACATGTGTGATAAGAGTCCTGGTCTGAACAGATCTGAAGGCTAATATTCCATCGGGTGTGTCAAAATGACTCGATAGCGCCACCTATACACTTTCAACGGAGTGCGCCTCGAGCTATGTTTCACGTATATGTACAAAAATCATTACACACATGGAACACCAATACCTACAAAAAAGTATCTTGGTACGAAATCCGAATCCCAACAGTAAGTCTGTTATTTAGAATTTTCTCTACAAAACTGGTGTTGTTTTTGCCATTTTCAGTGGTTGTACTATAACGAACTCCTCCTACAGATTTATTCAGATCAACACCAAACTTGGTCAGTGTAAACTAAAGGCCTTTGTGAAGTTAAATTGTGAAGCTCTTGAGGTTTTGTTATAGGGCGTGTCCATGGCGTGTCCTGACAAATTTTGATGTTTCGCCATGAAAAAGGAAGTTGCTGTAACTCAGACATAAAATGTCCAATCTGCCCCAAAACTTCACATGATGGATAAGACTCTTGACCTGAACAGATCTAAATGCCAATATTCAGCTATAGTCATAGCGCCACCTATTGGCAACAGGAAGTGACATATTTTACACTGCGACAAACTACTCCTAGAAATGTTATGACATCAATGTGTTTTTTGTGGTCAGTCTAATATAAAGAACTGTGTGATGTTTAGTTGTTACACACATGAAACACACCAATATCTATGAAAAAGTCTCTTGGTACGAAATCAGAATCCCAAAAGGAAGTCAGTTATTTATAATTTTCTCTGCAAAAATGTTGTTGTTTTTGCCATTTTCAGGGGTTGTTCTTTAACAAACTCCTCCTAGAAATTTAGTCAGATCAACACCAAACTTGGTCAGTGTAATCTAAAGGCCTTTGCGAAGTTAAATTGCGAAGCTCTTGAGGTTTTGTTATAGGGCGTGTCCATGGCGGCCTGACAAATTTCGATGTTTCGCCATGAAAAAGGAAGTTGCTGTAACTCAGCAATTTTTCACAATGTCCAATCTGCCCCAAACTTCACATGTTAGATAAGACTTCTTCCCTTAACAGATCTACATGCCCATATTCAGTTATAGTCATAGCGTCACGTGCTGGCAACAGGAAGTGACATATTTTACACTGCGACAAACCACTCCTAGACATTTTTGGACATTAATGTATGTTTTGTGGTCAGTCTAATCTAAAGACCTGTGTAATGTTAATTTGTGGAGATCTTGAGTTTTTGTTGAAGGGCGTGTCCATGGCACCATGACAAATTTTGATGTCTCGCCACAGCAAGAGAAGTTGTTGTAACTCCAGCATAAAATGTTCAATCTTGCCCAAACTTCACATGATCGATAAGAGTCCTTGCCTGAACACATCTAAAGGCCAATATTCCATTATAATGATAGCACCACCTGCTGGCAACAAGAAGATTGGCACATATAAATGACTGACATATTCCACTTATATTTATGACTTTAAATTCATATTTCTCGCTGTTCGCCTTTTTTAACTAAAGCAGCTCGCTGGCGGTGAGCCAGGGTGCGAGGGCCCGTTCATCGCTGCTTGCAGCTTTAATTTAACTTGTTTTTCCTGTGAATGTTTTTCTACTACATACGTTTGTGCACAACATTTTAAGTTTGTTTAGTGTAATTTTTTTTTATTTTTAAATGTTTATATATGTCTTATTTATATTTCTATTTTTTTGCACTACATACATTTTCACATTTATAGTTTGCTTGGTGTACATTCTTTACTTTTAAATTTGTCTTTATATTTTCTTTATATACATTTCTTGCACTACATACATTAGTACTTTGCTTAACGTTTGATCGGTTTACATTTTTCTTAAATAAAATTTACTTGTCAAACGTGTACTTTACTTTTTAATGGTGCATGTGGATTAGAGCAACAGGTATCATCAAGCTAAATGTCACAATTTAAAAGATTAATAGTACACTTAAAACTCACTTCAAACCGTTATTGAGTATTTGTATCATGTTCTGCTCTAGTTTAAAATAGTGTTAGGGCATAACATGAACAAAAATGCTATTCTGTATGACAAAATATTTAAAAGAACATGCGATAATTATTTCTCCAAATGTGCACACAATTGGATAAGAGCCCTGATGAATGCTGTATATTGGATGTAATTGAACACAAACCTGAGACAACTTGAGTGCATTATGAGTGATAATTCCTATTCAAAATATCAAATGTTACAGATTATTAATTTTGCACTCCTGGTATAAATTAAAAATGTAATGTCACTGCAAAGCAGATTTATCATAAACAGTGGTCAAATATCAAAGCTGGAATCTTACATCTTTATAATGATGCTATTTATTATTAATATTATATTTATAATAAATGGGAAAAAAATAATTTGCAAAGGAAACTTTTTCAAATACTGCACAAAAGTTTATTTACAACTTTACAGAACAGACAGAGTCAACTATTCAAGTAACGCATCAGAGCCTCACGGACATCCCTGCCCTCCTCCTCTACAGGCTGTGCCAGTCCCAGCACAGGCTCTGCTGCTGAAGGTGGATCCCATGCACTCTCATAGGCCTCTCCATGACTCTCACAAAGGTTATGTAGAGCACAGCATGTCAACACCATAGATTTCACAAGGTCGACCGCACAGTCATTTCTTTTCATAAGGCAATGCCATCTTCCTTTTAATCTACCAAAAGCATTTTCAACCACTACACGTGCTCTGGAGATTTTCATGTTGTAGAACCGCTGTTCCGCTGTTAGCCATCCAGTGTCAATGAATGGTTTTAATAGCCAGTTCTGCAAGGGATAGGCAGAGTCTCCAAGGGTGTAGTAGCCAACATTCACCCCAGCAATGTTTTTGGTGCTAGCTGGTATGTGGTTTCCACGGCTTGCCACCTCCCAGAGTGTGGACAGTCTCAAAACCCGAGCATCATGCAGGCTTCCAGGCAGTCCTGTGAACACATTCCAGTAAAGTCCCTTTCCATCCACAACACCTTGAAGGATGATGGAGTGCCAGCCTTTACGGTTGAAATAGTCACAGTGATAGTCTTGTGGTGCTATTATGGGTATGTGTGATCCATCAATAGCACCAATACACTGTGGAAGTCCCCATCTGTTCTCAATGTAGGCAGCCATTTCTTTAAACCTCTCCTGATCTGGAAACAGAATTTGTTCTGGTATCAACAACGTCTCTGCTGTGGGAAAGTCTGACTGGATGGCGGTGTGAGTATTGCGTGACTCGAACAGAGAGGGGAGAGGTGAGATCGAACATGGCGGCGCACAGTTGTTGACAAACTCAACAGATGAGTTTAACACTTTGAGATTAAAACTTTTCTTCGGACTAAAACAAATTAACACTGCATCGATTACCATATACTCTACACGTTCTACAATTCAACTGTACACTGGAGGATTTAACGGACCTTGAGATCTTTATTTATGACTACTATCACCACCTTCATTCAACCATGGATACCGACGCACATACCGACGCACTCAAACCAGATTCCAAAAGAAGAAAGAGACATTCCGCAACGGACACAGATGACCTGCACACCACCGAAGTTGAGGTTAGTGCTGGCTAGCATCAATAAAAAAACTTGATATACTGGTGACAAGTTACGAGGAGTTAAAGGATATGCGGGAAAGCCTTGAATTTGCTCACAATCAAATCGAAACACTACAACAATCAAATCAAGAGCTTCAAACCTCAATAACAACACTCACCCAGCAAATGCAAAAAGTCACCGCAGAAAACAAACATATGAAAGAAACAATTCTAGACATCCAAACACGCTCAATGCGCGATAACCTCATCCTCTCAAGCGTCCCAGAAATATCACCCGATAATCCAGAGCTACAGATTCAAAACTTCATGCAATCTCAACTCAAATTACCCGCTGACGTCGTTCAAAATATTACCTTCCACCGAGTTCATCGTCTGGGCAAACAACAGCAGGACAAAACTCATCCCATCATTGCAAAGTTTGAACACTATCAACAAAAGGAAATGGTTAAAAGCAAAGGAAAACTACTCAAGGACACTCACTTTGGAATGAATGATCAATACCCACGAGAAATAAACGAACGAAGAAATGTTCTCCATCCCATATTAAAAGAAAACCTAAGAAACAACATACGTGCAGTACTAGCTATTGCTAAACTGTATATAAATGGACAATTATTCCGAAGCCACAAAAAAACACCATGGCTTTTCTGAATAAATATACAAATATGCAATATGTGTAATTATTATAAGTATTACTATTTATTTTGATTATTTTTTTTTTCTCCTACACCTCTGTAAATCTACAAAATGTGTTAGCCCAGCGTTTAAGTTCTGTGCTCACACTCTCTCTACTTATTTGCATATCTGCTCTTTCTACATTTTTTTCTCTTATTTTTGATTATCTTCTATTTATTTTTGATTTGTTTCTTTGTTTTCTTTGCTATTTTTCTTGTTTAATAGTCTCTCTCTTTTTTTTCTTTTTTTGTGTTTGTTTTGTTTAGCAATCTCTCTCTCTCTCTCTCTCTCTCTCTCACTCACTGTCTCTCCCTTCCTTTCAATCTCTGATAAGGCATACATGTTGCTTTTCTTGTATATTGAGTATTTATGTCTTGACTTTCTGTTTGTCTTTGTCTATATGTGTAAAGTTATCTGGTCCAGTATCTGTTTGTTAGTTTTGTATTCATGTTCAACACCACTACTCACTCTCAGCAAAGATGTTGGAAAACATGTTATGCGAGATATGACACACATTCACCCAATACTGATGATAAAAAAACTCACGCCATATCAACACTCTCTCTTTCTTTTAATCACTCGTATGTCTCTTAACCCATATATATATATATGTGCTAGCCCACAACTCTGATATACCTGACATACACACATGCAACCACTTAAATTGATAACATGGAATGTACGCGGCTTCCGTAACCAAATCAAAAGACTAAGAGTAATTAATCATCTAATACAATTGGGGGCTGATGTTTGCTTCCTTCAAGAAACACACTTAACAGACACAGAATTGCAACATCTCAACTTTAAACAATTTGACAAAATATATTCTTCAACATATAATAGTAAACAAAGAGGTGTTTCTATTTTAATAAATAAAGACATTCATTTCTCACTAAATCAATCTATCATGGACCCAGGCGGTAGATTCATCATCATTAATGCAACTCTAAATCATACAACATTTACATTGGCAAATACTTATGGCCCTAACAATGATGATCCATCTGTCTTCCACAATCTCTTCTCCATACTATCAAATTCAAACAATCTCATTATAGAAGGAGATTTCAATACAGTCATCAATCCCACAATTGACCGCTCAAGCACCTCTGGCAACTTAAGAAACTGGCACTCCACTGACATAATAAAGCAATATATGGAGGACTATGGCCTTAGCGACAGTTGGAGAATGAGGAACTGTCGGGTAGAAGTAACTGAGAGGCCAGGAAGGAGTTAGCTCAGTACAACAGGGTAATTTTCCAGTTGCTCAAATTTATTAGAGACATGCCCCAATCAGTGATGATTAAGAGTGATATTTCAAAAAGAAACAAACAAACAAAAAAAAACAAGGAAAGTAACAAAAATACAACAAAACAAGCACTGAAACTACAAAACACAAAAGAAAATGCTGTCAACAGCAAAACCTACAACTAAACCACTTGCAGGGGTACGTCTTTCAGTTCATACACATCTCACAGCAGACATGCACTTCAAGTCAAACAGTTTCTGCTTTCTGCCCCCCCCCCCCACCCCCACAAACAAACTGACTTAAATAGGCTATTTTCCCGCCAAACAAAAATGGCATGAACCAATCATAGGGGAGCACATATCTCAATGTACACCTCACCGACCACATTGCCTCAAACCAAAAATACAAAAAGAAAATAACATTAATACAAAGAAAAAAATACCTCATATATTCCACATAACGACACTGAAACTGACTTATTCATATAACGGATATGTTACCACATCTCCTAGCACCCCTCCCATTTAGAAAATGGAATGATCTTAATTACAGGATGGCTCCGGTTACGCGCGCTACCGGTGCACTCCATGTTCAAACTGGAACTGAAAGGTAAGACTGGTCTACACATCTTCAACAACTATACTTATAAATATATGAATAAATTATGCTATACAATAAAGTACTATGAAACCCGTGGTCTCGTTATTATTGCCTCTACCACTTACATGCAATACTTACAATATGCTAGCTACTAGGTGACGTTCACACAGCTCTTGATAATCATAGTCCACGGGACATAAATCCTACACATTTTATCAATGAACACTTTAAACACATTGCTTCCTTCCCCATAGCCACAACACAGTCAGATATTAAGTGGGCGCTTTGGTGATGACGTCCTCCCGATCGTCATCACACCCCCCCCCCCTCCTCAAGATAGCCACTCTTCAAGAGTGGCATGACAAAAAGTCCTCAATGACATTCTGTTTACCTGATCTATATTGCACTTTGAATTTAAAAGGTTGGAGGGAAAGATACCATCGTGTAATCCTTGCATTACTGTCCCTCATTTTGTTAAGCCATTGCAGAGCTCTATGATCAGTCTCCAAAACAAAGTCTTTTCCAATAAGATAATATTTTAGAGTTTTCACAGCCCACTTTATAGATAGGGCCTCCTTCTCAATTGTAGAGTAGTTAGCCTCTCTGGGGAACAGTTTTCTGCTGATATACTGTACCGGATGGCGATCTGGTCCTTCCCCTTGCAACAGCACAGCACCTAGTCCAATCTCAGACGCATCTGTCTGCACTACGAAAGGGAGGTCAAAATCCGGGCTTTGCAAGACAGGAGATTTAAACAAGCAGAACTTCAAGTCTTGAAAAGCTTGCTCACACTCTGGTGTCCACTTCACTCTAATGGGACTACTTTTCCGAGTTAGATCATATTAGTACCGCAGCTCTGCTGGCAAAATTGGGAACAAATCTTCTGTACCAGTTGCTCAAACCTAAGAACGATCTCACACTTTTCTTTGTCGTTGGAGGTACACATGACAAGATAGCTTGTACCTTATCTACTTGTGGTCTGATGGATCCCCCTCCCAACACATAGCCAAGGTAGGTCACTTCTGGTTTAGCAATCTGGCACTTTTTTGCATTGACGACTAGACCAGCCCGCTTGACTCGATCAAACACTTCAGCCAGGTGCCCCAAATGTTCCTCCCATGTAGCGCTGAAGATTACAATGTCGTCAATATAAGCTGCAGCAAAACTGTCCATCCCTCTGAGTACTTGATCTGCCAGGAGTTGAAATGTAGCTGCTGCCCCGTGCAAGCCAAACAGCATAAACCGGAAATGATATAGCCCTGAAGGAACACGAAAAGCAGTCAATTCTTTAGCAGATTCCGTCAGTGGCACTTGCCAGTATCCTTTGCATAAGTCAAGCGTTGTTAAGTACTTTGCTTTGCCTAGGCACTCAATCAGCTCGTCGACTCTTGGCATTGGATATGGATCAAAAGCTGAAACTGCATTAAGCTTTGAAAAATCCACACAAAATCTAAGTGTACCGTCTTTCTTGGGAACCAAAACAACTGGACTGCACCATTCGCTCCTGGATGGTTCAATGATCCCCAAGTCCAGCATCACTTTCACTTCGTTCTTCAAGGCAGGTACCAGACGAGCAGGCACTCTACAATGTGTTTGTCTGATGGGCTCAGTTTTAAGAAGGCTAATGTTATGCTGCAGAAGCTTTGTTTTACCTGGCTTGTCGCTGAACAAACCCTCTGGCACCCGCTTTTGGAATTCTATCTGCTGCTTGGTTGTTAAATGATCAACTGCTGGGAAAGTAGGCACTACTTTATCCACAGGAAAGTACTGCTCCTCTACTTCCTCCTCTTCATCCACTTTTCTTGCCCACAAATGTTCAGACCATGAGCCTTTTCTCTCATGCCAGGGTCGTAGGAGGTTAATATGAAATACCTGATATTTCTTTCGACGATCAGGTAGAAGGATTTCATAATTGGTAGAGCTCAATTTCCATACCACTTCATATGGCCCTTGCCATTTGGCCAATAAGCTGCTGTCTGATGTGGGAAGCAGAAGCAAGACTTTTTGCCCTGGTGAAAGAGTTCTACTCCTGCTTGATTGGTCATACCACTGCTTTTGCTGTTGCTGGGCACTTGTCATATTACTCCTCACCATTTCCACCATAGAATCCATCTTCTCCCGCATCTTGATAACATAAGATAAGATGTTTATGTGCTCGCTTCCATTATCTGCTTCCCAAGCCTCCTTTAAGACATCTAGCGGCCCACGAACCTGACGACCGTACAGTAACTCAAAGGGTGAATATCCCGTGGAAACCTGTGGGACTTCCCTGTAGGCAAACATCAGATAAGGCAACCAGTGGTTTCAGTCAGCACCCGTTTCAGACACAAGTTTGCGCAGCATTGATTTTAATGTCTGATTGAATCTTTCAACCATTCCGTCAGTCTGAGGATGGCAAGGAGTGGTCTGAATGGGATGTATGCGCAACAATGAATACACTTGCTTGATTTGTTTAGACGTAAAGTTTGTTCCCTGGTCTGTAATTATTTCCTTGGGTATACCAACCCGTGAAAAAAGTTGAATCAGGGCATTAACAATTTGTCTTGTCTTTATGTTTTTGAGAGGAAATGCCTCTGGGTATCTAGTTGCGTTATCTGCGACCACTAGAATATACCGATTCCCTGTACTAGACCTTTGCAATGGACCAACAATGTCCATAGCAATTCGAGAGAATGGGACATCAATGATAGGAAGACTGACTAGAGGTGCTCTATCCCCCTTCTTAGCTGGGCTCACCAGTTGACACTCCGGACATGACCTACAAAAATCCATTACATCCATGTAGAGCCTAGGCCAATAAAATCTACTGGAAATTCTGGCTAGCGTTTTCTGCTGCCCCAGGTGTCCTGCCCACGGCGCTGAATGCCCCAACTGCAACACCTTGAGTCTTATCGGTTCTGGAACCACTAATCTCTCTCCCTCAGCACCCCGAACATACAGCCTGTCATCCCGAATTACAAAATGATCTTTCTGTACCATTAATGAAGAGGTCATATTCTCTGCCTTTTCAAACAGAGATTTCAGTGTTTTCTCCTGTCTCTGCAGCTGAACTATATCATGTGAAATATGTTCAATTTCATCAGTACTAGGTTTAGGCAACTTTTCAACCATTTTTGTGCCCTCCACTTTTCTCTGCCGTCTATCACGTCTAGACTTCTTTACTTTAGGGTGCACGTCAAAAGGTAAATCTTTCAAGGACTGCTTACAGGTCCCATCATACTTAGCCTGAGCTCTCGTCACCACCCTAGCATCTGCTAATACCCTATCAGTCTGCAAAAGATCTACAAGCACTGGAACATCTCTACCCAATATCACTGGATATGGTGCCTGCTCTACTACACACCAACTGACAAATTGTAAGCCTGATTGTCTATTTCAATTACCAAGTCTGTCTTGGGGTATTCTCTCTCATCACCGTGAATACACCGAACCCTCAATTTGCTTTGACTTGATATATCCAATTCAATCAAACATTCAGTCCTTACTAGAGTTTGACTTGAACCCGAATCAACCAGAGCTTTGTAGAATTTATTCCATATCTTCACCTCAATGACTGTCTCTTTGTTCAACTCTATTTCACTGAACTCTAACAATGGTCTTGGTACATAACAAAGGCGGGTATTGGAAACTTTCTGTACGGGGCAGTCTACTTTCTTATGTCCAGGCTGACCACATGCATGACACATAATTACAGCTTTACCCTTGTACCAATTAACTACTCCCTGATGTTTAATAGTGTCTGTACCCAAATTAACGTGAGGGACATAAGAACTTAAGTTAGAATTAGTCAGACCACTACACAAACCATCCCCAGACTTACCAGTTGGGCTGATACTATAGTTCCGCCATCGTCTGGGTTGATTCAAAGATCGTCTTGCTGCCATAAAGGCCTCTGCCATCTCTGCTGCCTGCTTAGATGAAGTAGGGTTGTTCTGCTTCACCCATGTTCTCGTATCTAGACTAAGTAACTTAAGGAACTGCTCTAACACAATCTGGTCACCAATCTCTTCTTCCGTTCGATGTTTAGGAGTCATCCATTTCTCATACAAGTCTTTCAACCTTACATGCAGCTCTCTTGGAGTCTCATCCTCCTGGGCACTGTACGATCTGAAGCGTTGTCTGTACGTCTCATTGTTAATTTCAAACTTGTCAAGAATAGCTTGTTTAACATCATCATAGCTTAGAGCATCATCAGAATCCATGGCCACATAGGCTGCTCTCGCCTTACCAGTTAACAGCGGAAGAAGATGCAATGCCCAATCTTGCTTTGGCCATCTGCATGCTTGAGCAATGCGTTCAAATGTTGTTAAATAAATGTTCTATGTCTTCATCATTAGTCCACGGCAGCATTCTTGGGGACTGAAAACCTGGCTGAGTGAATCCCGTTGCTTGCGCTGCTACCTCATGTGCCGGCGCTGATGTCAGATCATCAACCTGGTTTATATGTGGGGGCTGTCAATTGACACCGGTAGATGAAGGGGAAGCCATAGCTGCTGGTAAAGAGGTGGCGACCGTCACCCCTTCCATAGACAGTCGATCCTGCCCTTGTTGACGCAATTCGGCTTGCAGCTGAATAAACTGATGCTGGAGAGTCCGCCATTTATGCTCCTGGCGCTGCACCTCTTTCTCCATTCGATCTTCTCTTTGCTGCTGCCTTTGCAGGAACGTTTGCAGCATCCCAGCAACTGAATCAGACATCCCCTCAGAAGACACTTCTTCAGCCTCAGACTGATCCGGTGGTTCACCCTCCTCCTTCAACATAGTTGAATGGATCAATATACACAATAATTCAATAATCAGTAATTACCCTTGGCTAGAACTGGAACAAAACCAATGTACAAATATCTCAGTTGCAGACCTCCCCTTCCTCTCACAATCAATCAAGAAATCCAAACTCTGCCAACACATTACCATCCATTGAACTCTGACAGCCTGGTGGAAAACGAACCAAATCACAAAATCATCACTAGAATTAAACAGGTTCACCCCACTCTGGCACAACCCAGAATTCATGATACAGAATAAACCTCTTTATTTCCCCACATGGGCACAAAAAGGAATCACACATCTTCACCACTTATTTGAGAACCAACATTTCATGTCATTTAACACACTCACACAGAAATATGGGGTTGGGGAGAACAATTCCTTCAATATCAACAACTTAGACTTCAAATTAAAGATAAAACCACACTTACCAACAATACATTACAACCTTCCCAGCTTATAGAAGAAATTTTGAAAATGAATAACTTCAAAAAAAGTTAACCTCCCAACTATATAGATTGATTTCCAACTAAAACACAACAATAATACTCCCAACAACCAAGTGGGAAACCGACCTGGCCGTCTCTTCCAACCCTGAGTACTGGGAACAAACCTGTAAGAATACATTTTCCATGACAGATAACAAAAACCTGCAGCTTACAATATACAATATAAAGTTATTCATAGAACTCACATCACCCAAGGTAAAATGTTCAAAATGGGCCTACACAACACCGATATCTGTTCACAATGCACTTTAGGTAGCACAGACGACTATTTGCACGCCATGTGGCATTGCCAACCAGTTCACTCTTTTTGGATTACAGTCAATGAGACACTGTCCACTATCCTGAGCCACAGAATCCCATTATCACCAACACTTTGTCTCATAGGCCACTTTTCCGAAATCCATATCCCACAAAAATACAGGAATCCATTGCTCATCTCTCTAGCTGTCGCTAAGAAAGTAGTTCTCCAAAACTGGAAATCAAAAAATTCTTGCCACATCAAACACTGGACAAATTTAATCTCAGAATACATTTCAATGGAAAAACAAAATGCACACAGAAGGAAGCAATCATCAGCCTTTGAAGACACCTGGTCCCAATTTTTGACATTTCTTAATACCACACAAAAATAATTACAAGCCAAATGTACATTACCAGATATGTGGTTTTATTAACAAAGTTCGGGAGAAGCACGATCAGATAATCATCCAATTTGGCACAGATGAATCTTGTTTAGCTAATCATCTTAAATAGCACGCAAGCGTATATATATCCAGTCTTCCTACCTCCTGTCCCACGACAGTTTTTCGGCATCCCTCCTCCACCCCAACTCCTCACTTCTAATCTATTTATCCCAAATTAGGGATAGGGGGAGTTATTTGGGTTCGAGCTATGCTCCGGGCCCGGACCCCTCCCCCAGGACAGCACGCCAAAATATGCCTACTATTTGCCTTCAGATTAGATGTAAGGGTGAACTCGTGAAATATACCTCACTACTTTCGTTATGTAAATTTATATATTCTTTCTTTTCACTTTTGCCCTTGCAGCTATCACTTCATACATACACACAGGCATACAGTATCCACACCTATGCATAACATGTTTCCGTATTTTTTTTCTAACATCCACTAGGGCTGCTTTTTTTATTTTAATTTTATTCTTATTATATATTGTTACAGTAGATTAACGGAATTAGTTAATGTGTTTTCATTGTACTGCTTTGTTTTGTTATGTTATGTTAAAAATGCAATAAAAAAAATAAAAAAAACAGACACACAGTTGAATTGCTTGCTCCAAAAAGATGTCCAACACTTCTGTACTCAGAGCCGGTAGCAAGCTTCCACAGTGCAATGGCTACTCTCTTCTTTAGAGGTACACACAGGCGGAAGTTTGTGTCCCGTCTCTCCATCGCAGGACGCAGTTTGTTGCACAAGTAAATAAACGTTTCTTCCGACATTCTAAAGTTCTCCAACCACTGCGTGTTTGTAAAGCCAGGAACAATCACACCCCACCACTCAGAAGTTCTGTTAAATGTCCAAACAGATGGTCTGTGACGGCGACTTTGCAAAATATGATACATCTGAAATACACAGAGTACACATTTTAATACCTAAAATTGTCAGCTAAATCCATGATATGCTTTGTGACAATATAGCGATTGAGACCCTAAACAAGATTAGCTTACCCTCGTGCGCCGTCGGGCAAATCGAGTGATGTCATTTGTTTTTTTTGCAGTAATTTGTTTTGCTGCCATCAGCCTCATTTTAAACACATTTCTCCATCTTGAAGTTAAAAACATCCACATGCCGAGAATCAAGAACACCATCCCCTCGATAGGCTCCATGGTTTCTGTGTTGTGCGTTTGAAATATGGCGCGTTTAGGATGATGTCATGACAGTAGAGGTGGCAACTATTAACGATCAGTCCCACCCACTTTGAAGTGGTACTAACTGCAGTGGCAAAGCAAACGAGCTAAAGCGAACCGAACCATGCCGTACCAAGTCGAGTCGTACCAAGCAGTGGAAAAGCGAAGCGAGCTGAACCGTTCCGCGCCGAGTCGAACCGTACCGAGCCGAGCCGTACCATGCAGTGGAAAAGCGCCATATGACAAGTCTCTGTTAGGTTAACACAGTACATGTAGCATGGGATTATAAATAATGTAATAAATAAAAATAAAACAGATAGAATAAAAAAAAGAATAGAGCAAGTTAGTGTTAGAGGTCTTTACACATACACACACACACACAATGATGGGTTTGCTGGAATCGCAAGCAGTTGGCAAGGTCTTGGCAAGGTTGAGTTGAAGGTTATGGTCCATCATCCAGGAAGAAATGTCTGTTAGACAAGCTGAGATGCGAAAAGCTACCGTCGGATCATCAGGATGGAATTTGAGGTAATAATAATAATTCCTTACATTTATATAGCGCTTTTCTAGACACTCAAAGCGCTTACATAGTCAGGGGGTATCTCCTCATCCACCACCAGTGTGCAGCATCTACCTGGATGTTTATCAACAGTATACATTTTTATATTGTTTGGATTAACTAGCCGAGTAGACCGAAATGAATGTTTATTCATAGCCATAATGTAAATAAGTAATATTGTTAGCTGATGCTAACTGTCTAGCTAACAAGCTTGCTGGTGCTAAGTTGAGGTATTTTTTTTAAATAGTCCAAATATTTTTATTCAACCATCTAGATAGATAACATCTGAGGGAAAAAGAAAGGATGTGATGTTCAGAACATGGTAACTACAGTACTTATCAAAGTGGGAAGTGATGTCCTCTGGGGGCATTTGGCCAGGGGTGCTTTTACACCACAGATAAGGTTTAAGAAAGAAAAAATCAGTGGGTCTCATTCATGAAACACGAGCAGAACGAATTTGTGTGTAAATCGTATGTAAAGTAGTTCTGACATGAATTTTCAGATTCATTAAAATGTTCGTATTTTCCAAATGTCAGTTGATATGAAATAAATCTACACCTGCTCCCAGTGATGCGTAAATAGTGCATTTAACATCCGAACGTTTTGCTCATTAATAAGAATGCATTTTAATTCACCTTTATCGGGTACATATTTACACAGAATTTTAAAAAAAAATGTATATATAGTAATTACATACGGTTTTTCTTTTTACTTTTATTATGAGAGCCAGTAATAGCATCTGCAAAACGAAACACTTTAATCAAATAATTAATTGCTTTCAATAGTGCTGGGCAAACTAATAGCCCCTTAATTGTTATGGAAATTCTTCCCTATGACATGGCCAAAATCAGGCATAACAAGAAACATTTACGATGGCTGATATAGTGCTTTTGCTAGATTCGGCAGATAGAGCTCTGCACAAAAGGTGTATTTTCAGAGACCGCGCAGACTTACTTGCCGAGAATGATGACTGGTTAATTAGTTGTTTCAGGCTACCCAGACCAGTTCCTTTGCATTTATGCAATATATTGGAGGCCAATCTTAGAAGGCAAACTAGAAGATCCCACAGCATTCCAGCACACTTGCAGGTGTTGTCCGTGCATGTTTTTTTGGCAACAGGAACATTCCAGCGGGAGATTGCAGACAGGTTAGGAATATCTCAGTCATTGATGAGTCGCATAATAGGGCTAATGCCCCGATATATAAAATTCCCCTATAACCTTGTCCATCAGTTGGAGTTGAAGCAAAGATTATTTGCTATGCAAACCTGCCAAATGTAATAGGAGCAATTGATTGCACACACATTGACATATGATGCATTTCCATTTCTGAATAGGAAAAACTATCATTCCATCAATGCACAACTAATTTGTGATGCTAAATGTACACTACTTAATGAAGTGGTGCCCACTGGCCGGGTGGTCATGATAGTTTCATTTTTTCGGAGCAGCTCAGTTGCTAGACATTTGGACAGTGATGCAGTTACAGACGGATGGCTAATTGGTATGTACAATTTTATTTATTCACAACATTTGACATATTTAACACTTTCCCTCCCCTACACTCATATTACAATGGTTATCCCCTGACACCATGGATTATGACCCCACTGAGAAATCCCCAAAGCCGGTAGGAGATGGCATACAATGAAGCACACAAAAAATCTCGGTCAGTTATTGAATGCACAAACAGTATCTTGGGGAGCTGGCAGTGTTTGGACACAACAGATGATACACTGTTATACATACCAAAAAAAGGTTTGTAAAATAATAGTGGCCTGCTCCATTCTACACAACATTGCCATGGAACATGGTCTGCCAGACCCAGAGGATATAATAAGGCCTGATTATGGTATGGTGCCTCCAAGGTTGCCTATCCGACACATAGACATAACTCTTGCTGCAATTGCAAAGCGACAGGAACTAATTCTACATTTCTAAGAGTACAGTATGTATGCATTAAAAAGCAAGCACACAAAATTGTTTCAGTAAACTTAATTTCTTATTTTAAATAGCATCACATTTCTCGTGGTCTTACATTTTATTTATTTTAATGTACGATCTATTGCTAGCACAGCTTGACAAATTTTGTCTTACTCATCCAGCACTTCCTGACTTAAAGCCGTCTTCTGTGCATTGGCAACACTACAGGATGCTGCTGGATATACCGGTTCAGGGGCCGTTAGATGAACAGATTCTGTTGCTGCTTCAGTGGTCTCATGGGCGGACACAGTTGGCATTTGTCTGTCTTTACAAGAAAGTAAAATGCTTTATGTATTTCCTGTAAAACTATATATATATATATATATATATATATATATATATATATATATATATATATATATATTTTTTTTTTTTTTTACCATGTCAGCTGCCCCCCCCCCCCCCCAAAAAAAAATTACCAGATGAAACTCCATTAACAGCATCTGTAATATGCTGCCAAGCTTTGTTTTTATGACCTGATACGGCAATACACTTGAATAAAATGTGGCATTTTGAATGAACTTCTGATAATAAAACTTCTGCATCTGATATTTTTTTTCTTTTTCATTCGCTTTTGAGAAGACATGTTGAAATCCTTTGTTTGGTGTCATAATATGATGCCCATATATAGTTGTCAGTCGTATTTAATGGGCGGAATTTATGGTAATTAAGAATGAGCGTGCAAGCGCGTCCCATTTACAACTGATTGGAATTCATTAACACACACACACACACATTTAACTATCACATCTGACATTTACGAAATATTTGTGAATCAGGAGAAGATTTTCCGGGAATGTCTCTTTTCGCACAAATCACTCGCATATTTACGAATGTTTCATGAATGAGACTCATTATGAGAAAATCATTATATTTTCCTTAAAATGTTCTTCCTAACTTCTGGCCTTATTCTCATGTAATATACAACTATGATGTTCTGCAAAACAACAAACTTTTAAAACACTTTTTTCTTGGGTAAAATCAGATGGTCAACTGTTTTCTCTCAGGTACATCACAGTGTAAGCTTCACAGTGAACATTACTCTAGTCAACGTAGTCCATATCAACAACTAAAATATATCTTGACTCCATATAGTGGTTATTTTGGGGAAATCACCAGTATTTTGACCAGTACTTGGATTATAAAACACATGTGCTAATATAAAATTAAATTAAGTAGCCTATATAAAATTGCTAAATCTATCATTCAGTACTTTTTTACTTAAGTACATTAAAAAAATTAAAAAGGAGTACTTTTACTTTTACTGGAGTAATATTTTATAATATTTATCTGTATTCTAACTCAAAGGGGGGGTGAAATGCTCGTTTTCACTCAATATCATGTTAATCTTGAGTACCTATAAAGTAGTACTGCATCCTTCATAACTCCAACAAGTATTTAGTTTTATTATATTCATAAGAGAAAGATAATCTGTACCGATTTTTCCCGGAAAAACACGACCGCCTGGAGGCGTGACGTGTGGGCGGAGCTAAAGAATCACGAGCGCCAGTTGCGTTGAGAGCATTTGGAAGCTGTGACAGCTGTGAAGGCTGAAACTGAACGAGAGCAGCAGCAGCAAGGACTCGCTCCGAGCGGGGCTCAAACCCGGGTCTCCGATGGGAGGCGGACGTACTAACAAGGAGGCAGAGATATTTTAAGCAGTTTTACTCACCGCCTGTGGTTCCAACACACGATCGTGACCCTTTTTCGTTGGGATTGCATCATCCTTAAGAAATAAACGATACGCAAATCCGTCGTCAAACTGGGCTTTGTTTGTAAAACAAGCATTTTAGAAATGCCGGGAACAAACACAAACACTTGCACAACTCCGTTGATGCTCTGTAAAAATAAACTCCATCCACTGGTCCCTTAATGCTGTTTTTTCTTTGGTAATCTGTGCAGGGTTGTCTTGCCCTGGCAACCAAAAACACACTCCTTTTGTGACATTTCGCGACGCTCTCGCTCTGATCAGTGATTGTCTGTGCACAGCCTCTCTCTGCTCTGCTATACGGGAGCGCGCGCTCTTCCGGCAAACGTGCCCTCAGGACCCATATAAGGAAATTCCGCTCCATCTAACGTCACACAGAGCCATACTCGAAAAAAACGTTCCGAAACTTGTGACAAACCGGAAGGAGTACTTTTGGAACAGAAATACTCCTTCAAACGTACAACTTAATTTTTGAAACTTTGTCCATGTTTAGCATGGGAATCCAACTCTTTAACAGTGTAAAAAAACTCAGTATGCATGAAATAGCATTTCACCCCCCCTTCAAGTACTGGATTTGTGTACTTTTTGTACACTTTTTGTGTCCACCACTGTTTAAATGTGAAATGACAACTGTCTGTAAACACTTTCTATGAAGCCCGTATTTATAATATATTATAAAGGTATTCTTAAGGAATTATAATGAATGCATAATGCCATTAGTTTACTTGTTGAGAAATACAATGCCATGCCTGCTGATGCTCAAAGAATGTTTTCTGGTGCGCGACCGAAACCTAGTGGCGAAGAGGATTATGACGCCTGGGCAGAGCAAACACACGTTGGAAGAATGGCAACGCAGTAATAGTATAAAGAAACAATGAATAGTGGAGAGTCTTAAAGGTTCTGCTGCTGACATAATAAGATTCCTGAGAGCACAAAATCCCAACGCTACTGAAAATGACTATAAACAGCTTTTGGAACAACTGAAAGTTTATCTGATATCCTAGTTAAATTCAGACACGTTTCAAAGTGAAGGAGAAAAGCTGTCTACATATCTGCTAAGACTTGACAAACTGTTGCACTGTATCTTCAGAAGAGGAGGATTGCAGATAGCTGACATGAACTGACTCCGCATTGAACAAGCCAAGGCATCAAGAGCCACCACACAGTATCAAGGAATTTGGATACAGTTGTCGTATTCCTCTTGTTAAGCCACTCCTGAGGTGTCTTACCTGGGCTAAGGAGAACAAGAACTGTACTGTTGCCCAGTGGTCCAAAGTCCTCTTTTCAGATGAGAGTAAGTTTTGTATTTCATTTGGAATCCAAGGTCCTAAAGTCTGGAGGAAGGATGACCACCCTCCGCCAAGAGGGCAATGAGTTGGGTGCCATGGCACAGGTGTTCTGGCCCCTGGCCGAGGGCATGGGATATAATAGTAATAGTAATAATTGTTGCCAATTCAGATGAGATCTGATAAAGCCATGGATTTACAGTAGGCCTAAGTGTATAGTTACTTCAACCCTGATACTACATCAATAATTTGATAACTGAAGAACGGCACACAGCAGTAGATAAGCTGATGCTAGGTTTAGACGTAACACAAGGAATAAATTAATTTGTTTTATTTGTACAGATTGCAATGTAACTGTAAAATAATTTAAATATTTAACTTCGTAGTTCTATGCATACAGTATTTGTTTACATGTGCACTAGAACTGTTTGTAAGTGTGTATTGCTGTTAGAACTTAAATTTCAGAGTACATCTGTGCAATAAAGGTGTTCTATTCTATAAATTCAGTATAATGAAAGGGTGTAATATATTTCACTGATACAGTAATTGTCAGGTAGAATACTATTACAAACATTATTACAGTATGTCAACCATTGCCTTTTGAATTACATTGTTACCTTTAAAATTGTTATATTGCAAAGCTAAATATATATATATATTACATGCAGTACATGCATCTTCAAGAAACATCTAAAAAGACATCTCTTTCATCTTTGACCCTCGAACTCTAGCACTGTCTATTCTAATTATATTTTATCTAATTTTTATTTATTTATTCTAACTGCTAGTTTTTCATCCAACACTAGCTTTCTGTATTCTTTTTCAAATCTTTCTATTTTATTTTATTAATTTTTTTGTATTGTATGTGTGTATGTTTTTATGGATGTGTGTTGTGTGTGTGTGTGTGTGTGTGTGTGTGTGTGTGTGTGTGTATATATATATATATATATATATATATATATATATATATATATAGATAGATAGATAGTATTTAATAATTAAAATGCCCCACATACCAAAACAAGTGGTTAGCGTGATTTCAAAGGACATTTAAACCATCTCTGATTTTTATTATAGCGTGTTGTACTATTGTGATTGTACTGTAACTATGGCTGTGATCGTTAAACAAAAACGTGTTCTTTATCCCCGCGATGAATACGCGGAAGTGAGCGCATATTGGTTAGTCTACAGTATATAATGTTCCAGATATAATTGTTTGCGCTCTGTTTTAACACTGGGTTTTGTTATAGGCATAAAACATAAATATTTGACTGAAACTTGTCTATTAAAATCTGTTTGCATGAACTTTAACTTTAGAAGAGACTGTAGATGGTTCGCACTCTGAAAGACTAGACAAAGTCTAGTCTAGGACTTTGTCTAGTCTTTCAGAGTGCTAACCATCTACAGTCTCTTCTACATTTCACTGGTTTTCACGCACCTGGACTTACAACTAGCTTTCATCTGAGCGCAACAATATTCCCTTGTTCTCTTATGAACTTTAACTTTGAAATATTTTAAATGTTGCCCCGCCTTTTACTTCTCAAACCTCGTATTTTCTAAGATATAATGCTGAAAAAACACGGAGGAACTTTGCTTCGCGAGTTACCCATCGTGTGTTGGGTAACTACAAAATATTTTCAAAACAAAATATTGATCCGGTCCGTGTATCATCCGATCATTCAATTATTCCATTTAATCTGGCAAACCAAAAACGAAATAACGAATCAATATTTTGTTTTTCTGTTTTTCTGTATGAACCAAATAAGAAAAACTGACGTTTGTTTCATTGCTTTCAGCTCGAAAAAATATAAATCGAGAAATATAATAAACAAGGAAACCAAAACAAAATAATGGATCAAATTTAAGTTTTCTCAATTGTTCTTTATTTGTTGTAGTAGGTCTAACTATTTCCCACGGTGCCGTCCTGCTTGCTTTGCGCATGCGCAGTGGATAGTTTCAAAGGAATTGCACTTACTTCCGCATATTCCTCGCGGGGATAAAGAACACGTTTTTTTAAGGATCACAGGCATAGTTACAGTATGTCCAATAACAATACAACACGCTATAATAGATTATATTGGTTAATATAATATAACAAACCAATCAGAGATGGTTTAAATGTCCTTTGAAATCACGCTAACCACTTGTTTTGGTATGTGGGGCATTTTAAGTAGATCATTAATTATTAAATACTATCTATCTATCCATCTATCTCTCTATCTATCAATCTATCTATATATCTATCTACATACACACATACAATACAATAAAAAAAAAATAGAAATAATTGAAAAAGAATACAGAAAGCTAGTGTTGGATGAAAAACTAGCAGTTAGAATAAATAAATAAAAATTAGATAAAATATAATTAGAATATATAGTGCTAGAGTTCAAGGGTCAAAATTGAAAGAGATGCGTTAGATGTTTCTTGAAGATACATGTACTGCATGTAATATAAATTTAGCTTTGCAGAAAAAAAAATAATAATAAAGGTGACAATGTAATTAAAAAGGTAATGGTTGACATACTGTAATAATGTTTGTTATAGTATTTTACAATTACTGTATCAGTTAAATATATTACATCCTTTTATTATACTGAATTTATAGAATAGAACACCTTTATTGCACAGATGTACTTTGAAATGTAAGTTCTAGTAGCAATACACACAAACAGTTCTAGTGCACATGTAAACAAATACTGTATGCACAGAACTACAAAGTTAAATATTTACATTATTTTAAAGTTACATTGCAATCTGTACAAATAAAACAAATTAATTTATTCCTTGTGTTATGGCTAAACCTAGGATCAGCTTATCTACTGCTGTGTGCCGTTCTTCAGTTATCAAATTATTGATGTAGTATCAGGGTTGAAGTAACTATACATTTAGTAGGCCTACTGTAAATCCATGGCTTTATCAGATCTCGTCTGAATTGGCGACAAGTGAGCAGAATTCTGCTGCCTATTTCCTTAGGTTGGAAAGGCAGCAAGTGAAAAATTATATTTAGCAGCTATGTAGGAAAATAACTAATTACTTTAAGATAAATGCAGATCTTTGTGCTTTAATGATTTGTATTCTTCCAAATTCTGCCAGCAGAATGTTTTTATTCTTAATTCTCACCTAAAATAAATGAATAGCCTAAAGAAAACTGTAGTTTTTGTGAAGCATAAAATCAGGGTTTCATCCACATCTTTTTTTATTAGGGCTCAAGCCCAAAGGGCGAGAGGCCTATTGTTTTCCTTAGGATTATTTTTTATTATTACTATTATTATTAGGGCTCAAGCCCGAAGGGGCGAAGAGCCCTATTGTTCTTCTAAGGATTATTCTTGTTATTATTATTATTTTTATTTTTTATTAAACCTTCCGGGGTGTTTTGGGGGCCTTAACATGCTCAAAAACTCTTGAAAATTGGCAAACACATTGGAATCTGCGGCCATCAGGACGCCGCAGAGGCTGGGACCCGGGCGTGGCACAGGGGCTCTACAGCGCCCCCTGGAAGACAGTCAGAATTCTTGAACCATAGCTCACACACACTTGCATGTATTTATATCAAACTCGGTACACTTATAGATCTCATTGAGCCGAACAACTTTCACACTTTATGTCATAGGCTCCGCCCAACAGGAAGTCAGCTATTCAGGGCTGTTTAAAAAAAGCATGCTCTGGAATTTGAAATACTCCTCTGAGGTTTTCAACCCGTTCGCCACGAAACTCGGTGAACATGATCTCAAGACATTGAGGATGAAAAATTGCGAGGGGATTTTTGATATCTCGAACGGTTTGCCCGTGGCGAGGCATGGAACTTATGGCGAGAAATGAGAAACAGGAAATGTCTAATAACATCCACATACATTTCCTGAATTTGATCAAACTTCATGGGTTTGTTCGTTGTATGATACCGATTGTATATATGTGGCTATTAAGAGTCAACGTTATAGCGCCACCAACTGGCAGCAGGAAGTGTGTCATTTTCCAAATGCTTTGAATTCAGCATCTTATTTTTACTCGATTTACTTAAAACTTCATCAGAATAATGACAAAACACGGCCGATGTAAATCTGTTGTGGGGATATTGATATCTGATATAGTGTTGCCATGGCAACGTGTCAAACTTGAATGTTCTGTTATGGTGAGTTTGAGGCAGACAACAAGCTCAGATTTACATGAAACTCAAAACACATATCAGTATTCTTGATAGCTAGACAATGGCAAAAGCTTTTAAAAGGGCGTGAAGGAGGCACTCTATAGCGCCACCTTTTGCCAAAAGTGGGGGGGTTAGTTTCAGCTACAGACACCAAACTTGGTACATAAATTGTTCTTTTCAAGACGGACAACTTTCTAATTCACAGTCATCAGCTACGATCAACAGGAAGTCGGCTATTTTGATTTGAATGTGTATTTTTGAGATTTTACAGTTGTGAATTAATGAATACTCCTCACAGGGGAAGTACACTATACACACCAAACGTTGTCTACATGAAGAAAAAACATCGAGGAACTTAAATTGCGAACAGATTTTGGTTAGCTTGAACGGTTTTGTCGTGGTGATTTTTTGAAATGACAGTAAAAAGTGAAACATTAATCGTCTTGTATTTTTAAATTGCAGCTTCCAAACCTTTAAAAAACATTTTTAATTTAGAAAACCAGTGATTCTGAGGAAATATGCATAGTTTCATGACTTTACAGCACTGTATGATTAAAAGAAAATTAAAAAACTGTCAGACATCTGATCTCACTCTGTCACTCTGTGTGCTGACTCTGTGTGTGTGTGTGAGTGTGAGTGGGGGAGGGGTGTGAGCTGAGTGGCAGACAGACAGAGAGAGAGAGAGAGAGAGAGAGAGAGAGAGAGAGAGACTTAAACATCTCTTTAATCACCAGAAAAAAAACTGTATTTTAAATAGTTATTTTTTTGTTGTTGTTGCTAATTGTGCTGTTATCATTACATCTTAAGAAATATCTTAGGCCTTATCCTTTTCTGACAGTTTCAGGGATTAAAAAAAATCCTAAAAAACCTTATTTGTGCTGCAAATAATAATTTCAAACTCATTTGATACTGACCTCTGTCACCCTGTGACATGACATTTATTTGAATTTACATAATCTCAAGGATGTAACAGTAAAACTGTTCAGCTCACAGATGAAGACTAAGCTTTAATGCAAGCAGAACTATTTCACAAATGCTTATAGGTTAATGAAATCATAACAAAACACTTTTAAATTATTTAAGGATTTGGTAACACTTTAAAATAATGTCTCAATTGTTAACATTGGTAAATGCATTGGTAACACTTCATAATAGCTGCAATTCTTAGCTAAGCATTAGTAAATAGTCAGTTCATGCTTTATATAGCCTTCTCCCAAAATTAATATTTTAGTAAGCATTTTATAAATACAGCTATAATTAAATTGTTCATGGTTTATATGCACATTTATTTTGAGGAGATTAAAGGCTGTAATCTCCCTAAAAAAATGTAAAATAAAAAATAAAATAAATAAAATAAACAAACACAGAACTCATAAATATTTATTTCAAGATGCAATAAAAGAAAACTGTACACTTGAATTTATATATATATATATAAATATATATATATATATATATATATATATATATATATATATATATATATATACACACACACAATTGCATAAGTTTATATTTAAAAATGTTTAGCAAGTGTACAGCTAATAATAATAATAATGCATTTTATTTAGTTTTAGCTACAGACACCAAACTCGGTACTTAAATTGTTCTTATCAAGACGGACAACTTTCTAATTCACAGTCATAAGCTACGATCAACAGGAAGTCAGCTATTTTGATTTGAATGTGTATTTTTGAGATTTTACAGTTGTGAATTAATGCATACTCCTCACATGGGAAGTACACTATACACACCAAACTTTGACTACATGAAGAAACAACATCGAGGAACTTAAATTGCGAACGGATTTTGGTTAGCTTGAACGGTTTTGACGTGGTGATTTTTTGAAATGACAGTAAGAAGGGAAACATTAATTGTATTGTATGTCTAAATTGCAGCTTCCAAACACTTCAAGGCATGTTTTCATACAGAGATCAAATCATTATGAGGAAATATGCATAGTTTCATGACTTTACAACACTGTATGGATAAAAGAAAAGAAAAAACTGTCAGACTTCTCAACTGACATGATCTCACTCTGGCCACTCCGTCTGTGTGAGGAAAGGGAGGGGGGAGAGGGTTGGTGACTGTGAATCTTTGGTGACTGACAGTGTGTGTGGATTGTAGGGAGGGGCTGTCTGGCAGAGAGAGAGAGAGAGAGAGAGAGAGAGAGAGAGAGACCTAATCATTCCTTTAATAATCAGGAAAAAAAATCTATATTTTAAATTGTTATTGTTTTTGTTGTTGCTAATGGTGGTGTTTTTTTCCTTTCATTACAGGTTAAGAAATCTCTTAGGCCTTATCCTTTTCTGACAGTTTTTGGGATTTAAAAACATCCTAAGAAGCCTTATTTGTGCTGCAAATTATAATTTCAAACTCATTTGATACTGACCTATGACAACCTGTGACATGACATGACATTTATTAATCTCATGGATGTAACAGTAAAACTCTTCAACTGACAGATTAAGCTGCAATGCAAGCAAAACTATTTCACAAATGCTTATAGGTCATTAAAATCATTACAAAACACTAATAAATTATTAAAGGGTTTGGTAACACTGTATAATAATGTCTAATTTGTTAACATTAGTAAATGCATTGGTAACACTTTATAATAACTGCACTCATTAGCTAAGCATTAGTAAATAGTTCATGATTATAAAGCCTTTTCCCTTAATAATAGTCATTATTAAGCAGGAATACATCTCTAATTACATTGTTCTTGGTTTAAAAGCACATATATTACAAAGGAGATTAAAGTTTCAGTTGTCTTATAAAATAAATCAATAAACACAACCCAGTTTGATTCAGAATTCAGAAATATTTATTTCAAGATGCAATAAAAGGAAACTGTACACTTGAAAAGGTTTTGAGCGATTCTTGAAGGACTAGCATCACCTTCACTTGTACGATGGTTTGAGGAATATATCTTCCAGATAGTACCGCCGCTCCCTATATGCAGAGTATGCAGTCTTCGTAGAGCACCAACTCCCAGAGGGGGCACCAGTTGCTCAAAAAAAACAAAACAAATATGCGCCATTCTCCCATCCGCGTTCGCGACCACTCAATAGCATTTGAGAAGAAAGACTTGTAGTCACAAAACAATTGTAATGTGTTCATATAGGTGTCAGCTACAATGCACATCTTATACATTTTTTATACATTTTAAAATAAAGTGTTACTAAAGTTATATATATTGTTCTGTGTATGTGATTTCAAAGTCTAGATTGGTCGGATTAACCCTTTAACTGCCACATCCCTTAAAACTTGATTGTCAGAGGGTTACTGTAAATGCTTATGCCCGCTGGGCACAGTTTTCCCGATGCCACCAGGGTGGCGTTGCACTGATGGCTTGAGCCCGACATCGCTGCTTGCAGCTATATTTATTATTTTTTTTTATTTTTTATTAAACCTTCCGGGGGTTTTTGGAGGCCTTAACATGCTCAAAAACTCTTGAAAATTGGCACACACATTGGAATCTGCGGCCATCAGGACGCCACAGAGACTGGGACCCAGGCGTGGCACAGGGACTCTACAGCGCCCCCTGGAACACAGTCAGAAATCTTGAACCATAGCTCACACACACTTTCATGTATTTATATGAAACTCAGTACACTTATAGATCTCATTGAGCCGAGCAACTTTCGCACTCTATGTCATAGGCTCCGCCCAACAGGAAGTCAGCTATTTAGGGCTGTTTATAAAAAGCATGCTCTGGAATTTGATATACTTGTCATAGGTCTTTTACTTGATTGCCACCAAACTCGGTCAACATGATCTCAAGACATTGGGGATGGAAAATTGCGAGGGGATTTTTGATATCTCGAACGGTTTGCCCGTGGCGAGGCGTTGAAATTATGGCGAGAAATGAGAAACAGGAAATGTCTAATAACATCCACATACATTTCCTGAATTTGATCAAACTTCATTGGTTTGTTCGTTGTATGATACTGATCGTATATATGTGACTATTAAGAGTCAACATTATAGCGCCACCAACTGGCAGCAGGAAGTGTGCCATTTTCCAAATGCTTTGAATTCAGCATCTTATTTTTACTCTATTTACTTAAAACTTCATCAGAATAATGACAAAACACGGCCGATGTAAATCTGTTGTGGGGATATTGATATCTGATATAGTGTTGCCATGGCAACGTGTCAAACTTGAATGTTCTGTTATGGTGAGTTTGAGGCAGACAACAAGCTCAGATTTACATAAAACTCAAAACACATATCAGTATTAGTGATAGCTAGACAATGGCAAAAGCTTTTAAAAGGGCGTGAAGGAGGCACTCTATAGCGCCACCTTTTGTCAAAAGTGGGGGGGTTAGTTTTAGCTACAGACACCAAACTTGGTACATAAATTGTTCTTTTCAAGACGGACAACTTTCTAATTCACAGTCATCAGCTACGACCAACAGGAAGTCGGCTATTTTGATTTGAATATTTAAATTGAGCTCTGATTTAATGCATACTCCTCACAGGGGAAGTACACTATACACACCAAACTTTGTCTACATGAAGAAAAACCATTGAGGAACTTAAATTGCGAACGGATTTTGGTTAGCTTGAACGGTTTTGTCGTGGTGAATTTTTGAAATGACAGTAAAAAGGGAAACATTAATTGTCTTGTATGTTTAAATTGCAGCTTCCAAACACTTCAAAGCATTTTTTTATACAAAGATCAAATCATTCTGAGGAAATATGCATAGTTTCACGACTTTACAACACTGTATGGATAAAAGAAAATTAAAAAACTGTCAGACTTCTCAACTGACATGATCTCACTCTGGCCACCCTGTCTGTGTGAGGGAAGGGGAGGGGGGAGTGTGAGGGGGTTGGTGACTGTGACAGTGTGTGTGGACTGTAGGGAGGGGCTGTCTGGCAGAGAGAGAGACAGAGAGACCTAATCATCCCTTTAATAATCAGGAAAAAAAAATCTGTATTTTAAATTGTTATTGTTTTTGTTGTTGCTAATGGTGGTGTTTTTTCCTTTCATTACAGGTTAAGAAATCTCTTAGGCCTTATCCTTTTCTGACAGTTTTAGGGATTTAAAAACATCCTAAGAACCCTAATTTGTGCTGCAAATAATAATTTCAAACTCATTTGATACTGACCTATGACAACCTGTGACGTGACATGACATTTATTAATCTCATGGATGTAACAGTAAAACTCTTCAACTGACAGATAAAGCTGCAATGCAAGCAAAACTATTTCACAAATGCTTATAGGTCATTAAAATCATTACAAAACACTAATACATTATTTAAGGATTTGGTAACACTGTAAAATAATGTCTAATTTGTTAACATTATGCAGTATAACATAGTATGCAGTCTTTGTAGGGCACCAACTCCCAGAGGGGGCACCATCCCAGTTGCTCAAAAAAAAAAAAAAAAAAAAAAAACATGCGTCATTCTCCCATCCGTTCGCGACCGCTCACACCTCATGTTTGCGGCTGAATGTTCGTAATTGATGGATGGAGATCTATGCCTGGGTATAGGACATCAGCAATCCGGCACAGAGAAAAGAAAACTAAAGAAAATAAAACAGGCATAAAGTTGTCTTGACATTGGACTTTCTAGAGTCTCAAATTTAGGGCCGGTCTCTAAAGTTACATGTGATATTGTTATACACTTTTCTAACGTCAGTAGCATTTGAAGAGAATGACTTACAGTCATAAAAACAACTGTAATTGTTCATCTAGGTGACAGCTATAATGCACAATTAAATTGAATGTTTGATATTTATTACAACAAACTGTAAGTCATATGTAAATTATGCAACTTTTTCACATGGGCTCAAATGCAAATTTGAAGCTCAATAGCATTTGAGAAGAAAGACTTGCAGTCACAAAGCAATTGTAATGTGTTCATATAGGTGTCAGCTACAATGCACACCTTATACATTTTTTATAAATATTAAAATAAAGTGTTACTAAAGTTATATATATTGTTCTGTGTATGTGATTTCAAAGTCTAGATTGGTCGGATTAACCCTTTAACTGCCGCATCCCTTAAAACTGATTGTCAGAGGGTTACTGTAAATGCTTATGCCCGCTGGGCACAGTTATCCTGATGCCACCGGGGTGGCGTTGCACTGATGGCTTGAGCCCGACATCGCTGCTTGCAGCTATATTTAGGGCTCAAGCCCAAAGGGCGAGAGGCCTATTGTTTTCCTTAGGATTATTTTTTATTATTATTATTATTATTATTATTATTATTATTATTTTTTTCCAACGTCTCGGGGGCTTTTGGGGCCCTTAACGTGCTTAAAAAGTCTTGAAAATTGGCACACAGATTGGAACCTGCGGCCATTAGGGCCGTGCAGAGACTGATACACGGGCGTGGCACAGGGGCTCTACAGCGCCCCCTGGAATATGGAGGGCCATATATCATACATTCTTGCTCGTAGACGTATGAAACTCGGTACACATATAAATCTCATCAATCCAAACAACTTTTGTATTGCATATCATAGGCTCCGCCCAACAGGAAGTTGGCTATTTAGGGTTTAGTATTCAAATTTTTCGTCAAAGTTGTGGGGGCTTTTGGGGTCCTTAACATACTCAAAAACTCTTGAAAATTTGCGCACACTTTGGAATCTGTGGCCTTTAGGAGCCTGCAGAGGCTGGGACCCGGGCGTGGCACAGGGGCTCTACGGCGCCCCCTGGAACACAGTCAGAAATGTTGATGTATAGCTCACACATACTTGCACATTTTCATATGAAACTCAGTACACATATAGATCTCATCGTGCCGAACAACTTTCGTATTGCATGTCATAGGCTCCGCCCATCAGGAAGTCAGCTATTTAGAGTTATGTAAAAAGCGCATGCTCTGGAATTTGAAATACTTGTCATAGGTTTTTTTCTCGATTGCCGCCAAACTTGGTCAACATGATCTCAAGACACTGGGGATGAAAAATTGCCAGGGGATTTTTGATATCTCGAACGGTTTGCTCGTGGCGAGGCGTTGAAATTATGGCGAGAAATGAGAAACAGGAAGTGTCTAATACCGTCCACATACATTTCCTGATTTTAATCAAACTTCATCAGATTATTCGTTGTATGATGTCGATCGCATATATGTGACTATTAGGAGTCAAAGTTATAGCGCCACCAACTGGCAGAAGGAAGTGTGTCATTTTCAAAATGATTTGAATTCAGCATCTTATTATTACTCGATTTGCTTCAAACTTCATCAGAATAATGTTAAAACACAGCCGATATAAATCTGCAAGGGGGATATTGATATCTAAAAAATTGTTGGCGTGGCAACATGTCAAACTGGAATACTTCTCAGGTGATTTTGAGGCAAATAACATACTTAGAATTTCACAAAACTCTGAACACACATCAGTATTTCTGATAGGAACTTAAATTGTGAATGGATTTTGGATAGCTTGAATGGTTTTGCCGTGGTGATTTTTTTAAATGACCTTACAAAGGGAATCATTATTGTATTTTTAAATTGCAGCTTCCAAACACGTCAAAGAATTTTTTCATACAGATGAAAAAGTCATTCTGAGGAAATATGCATAGTTTCACGACTTTACAACACTGTATGGATAACAGAAAATTAAAAAAACTGTCAGACATCTCATCTCACTCTGTCCATCTGTTTGAGTGTGTGTGCTTAGACTTCCATTGTCTGAGAGAAATTGCGCCCCTACAGGTTCAATTCCCGGACTTTTACTTTCACTTTTAAATCGGTTAAAAATACAAACAAATACTTAGATTTAATTCACACTGACAAGCTAAACCAACATATCTGATTATTACCGGTTCAGGGCTCATGGATAAATTATTTCTGGCCAGAGATACGTGAGAAATAGGAGAGATGAATCACCGCTGTGATCACGAGCGTCTGGAGTAAAGAGCTCAGAGAAAACGAATTTATTCCTGTTTTAAAGCTTTTAAAAATAAATTATTACAGCGATATCACACAATCAACCAATTAGAACACACCAAGAGCTAAATTAAGATGTTTTTGAACTGTTTGTGTGAAAATGAAATATTTGCAGCTGCCTATCTGAAATCACCGCTCCGATCAGCGCGTACAGTGTCCAGCTCAAAACAAACGAATTTATTCTTGTTTAAGAGCTTTTTTAAATAAAATATTACCACAAATGCACACAATAAACCCACTGTAACACAACAAGAGCTAAATGCAGGTGTTTGTGACCCGTTTAAGTGTGCAAGACTATTTGAAAGCGCGACTGGCAGAATAACATATCTCTCGAGCTGCAGGTTTCTGGCTTTCGTCGTACGAACGAACACATAACGGACAAGATTATTTCAAAACACATAATAGCTTGGCGAATATAAACGAAAACAGCCACGTGAACATAAACTGGATCTACTGGATTTGATTATTAAAGTGACCACATTTACCACTTGCTTCTGTCTTCAATTTTAATCTATATAAAAAAGGAAACTCATTCGACTTGGCTGCTTTTTTAATGTGTGCGTATTTATTTATTTATCTTTTTATACATTTTGTATAATTTCATAGTTTGTGTATTACAATTATAAAAACAAAAATAAAATTAGCCACTCACATAGAAATAGCTTAGGCCTTAACCTTTTTCTGACAGTTTTAGGGATTTTTAAAAATCCTAAAAAAACCTTATTTGTGCTGCAAATAATAATTTCAAACTCATTTGATACTGACCTATGACATCCTGTGACATTATATTTGTTTTAATTTACATAATCTCATGGATGTAACAGTAATCTGTTCAGCTCACAGATCAATACTAAGCTGTAATGCAAGCAGAACTTTCACAAATGCGTATGAGTCATTTAAGGATTTGATAACACTGTAAAATAATGTCTAATTTGTTAACATTAGCAAATTCATTGATAACACTTTATAATAACTGCCCTCATTATTAAATAGTCAGTTCATGCTTTATAAAGCCTTGTCCCAATATCAATAGTCAGTAGTAAGCAGTTTATAAATACAGCTATAAATAGCTTGTCCTTGGTTTATAAGCACATTTATTAAAAAGGAGAGTAAGTTATCTTCCTATGAAAAATAAAAGATAAAAATAAACAAACAACAACACAGATTGATACAGAACTCAGAAATTTTATTGTGGATTTATGATAAAGCCTGCAAATGAATTCATACTCCTACTCATACTACTCCATACTCCTTTTTCAACATTATGCCTATATACTGAGATGTTAAATTGTGAATGGGTTTAGGATAGCTTAAATGGTGTTGCCATAGAGATTTATTAAAGTAACATAAAAAAATACAATAGTTATTTTACTATATCTTTACAATTTTTCATTCTAAATCTTCATAATTTTTTATATAAGTAGAAGTCCTCATTTGAAGGAAGCACAGTAAGTTTCATAGCTTTATCACTTTCAAGAGCCAGCATAAAATTTAAACTATCATAACTTATAAATCAAGCTTGCAATTCTTAGTACCAATAATGGCCACCAGAGGGAGCTATAGGATTACTTTTAAATAATTATTGGAGAAACGAGTATGATTTAAATAATTTATAGAAATCTTTCAAATAAAATAATATGTATTTTAGGAATTTTACTGATAAAATGACCCTCACTTAATTAGAATAACAAGCTGAAGTATTGTGAACTGTATATTAAGAATAATTCTTAATAGGCTTTATGGACAGATACGTTTTAAGTGACTCTTGAATGTTCAGCACCACATCCTCTTTTACCACTGTTTAAAGAATTAATCTTACAGAACAGGTGTGAATGAATTTTGGATAGCTTGAATGGTTTTGTCGTGGTGATTTTTTGAAATAATAGTAAAAAAGGAACCAGTAAAAAAAGTTCAGCTTCTAAACACTTCAAAAAAATGTACACATAGAAGACAAGTCATTCTGAGGAAATATGCATAGTTTCATGACTATACAACATTATATGGATGACAGAAAATTAAAAAACATACATCTGATGTCACTCTGTCCCTCTGTCACTGTGTGTGTGTGTTTGTGTGTGTTTTAAGTGAATTAGGTGTGAAACTATCAGTGAGCATTTAGTCTCCAGCGCCAACATTTTACAGAACTGCCACTTTCCTGGAGTCTCAGAATTACAATGTGTCAGGTTCTGAGAGATCTAAGATTCCAAAAAATTATTTAATTAGAATACCATGAAGTATTGTGAAATACTATATATTAAGACTTTATATATAGGCTTAATGAACAGATTAGAGTGACTCGTGAAGGACCAGCACCACCTCCTCTTGTCCGATGGTTTGAGGAATATATCTTCCAGAATCTGGGATTAAGATTTAGGAGCTCATTTTTATTCCACCTCCTTTCCTGAAAGTCTGTCTTGCAGAATTGACTAAAAATTAATCTTCACATTAATTCCTAATTCTTTTGCAATTCTTTTGTCAGTTCTTCTTGACCTGTTTTTCTCTTCCAGCTTTCCTGGACTATTGTATAGCACTCATAAATGATTAAATAAAAAATAATGGTAGTTATTAAGATTGATATGGTTTGGAATTGGTAAAATGTGCTTGGAAAAAAAATCACAATAAAACAATGTTTTAATGTTTAAGTTTGGAATATTAACTGACATGAATGAATGCTATATAAATATTGTTCATATTAACATAATGTTTATAAATGAAATCTTATTGTAAAGTGTTACTAAAGTTAAATATACATTGTTCTGTGAATGTGATTTTAAAGTCTAGATGATTCGGATTAACCCTTTATCTGGCGTATCCTTTAAAACCTCACTGCCAGAGGGATATTGTGAATGCATGTGCCCGCTGGGCACAGTTTACCTGATGCCACCGGGGTGGTGATGGCATTGGTGGCTTGAGCCCGCCATCGCTGCTTGCAGCTATATTTAGGGCTCAAGCCCGAAGGGGCGAAGAGCCCTATTGTTCTTCTAAGGATTATTCTTCTTATTATTATTTTTTTTATTTTTTATTAAACCTTCCGGGGTTTTTTGGAGGCCTTAACATGCTCAAAAACTCTTGAAAATTGGCACACACATTGGAATCTGCGGCCATCAGGACGCCACAGAGACTGGGACCCGGGCGTGGCACAGGGGCTCTACAGCGCCCCCTGGAACACAGTCAGAAATCTTGAACCATAGCTCACACACACTTTCATGTATTTATATGAAACTCAGTACACTTATAGATCTCATTGAGCCGAACAACTTTCGCACTCTATGTCATAGGCTCCGCCCAACAGGAAGTCAGCTATTTAGGGCTGTTTATAAAAAGCATGCTCTGGAATTTGATATACTTGTCATAGGTCTTTTACTTGATTGCCACCAAACTCGGTCAACATGATCTCAAGACATTGGGGATGGAAAATTGCGAGGGGATTTTTGATATCTCGAACGGTTTGCCCATGGCGAGGCGTTGAAATTATGGCGAGAAATGAGAAACAGGAAATGTCTAATAACATCCACATACATTGCCTGAGTTTGATCAAACTTCACTGGTTTGTTCGTTGTATGATACCGATCGCATATATGTGACTATTAAGAGTCAACATTATAGCGCCACCAACTGGCAGCAGGAAGTGTGTCATTTTCCAAATGCTTTGAATTCAGCATCTTATTTTTACTCTATTTACTTAAAACTTCATCAGAATAATGACAAAACATGGCCGATGTAAATCTGTTGTGGGGATATTGATATCTGATATTGTGTTGCCATGGCAACGTGTCAAACTTGAATGTTCTGTTATGGTGAGTTTGAGGCAGACAACAAGCTCAGATTTACATGAAACTCAAAACACATATCAGTATTAGTGATAGCTAGACAATGGCAAAAGCTTTTAAAAGGGCGTGAAGGAGGCACTCTATAGCGCCACCTTTTGTCAAAAGTGGGGGGGTTAGTTTTAGCTACAGACACCAAACTTGGTACATAAATTGTTCTTTTCAAGACGGACAACTTTCTAATTCACAGTCATCAGCTACGACCAACAGGAAGTCGGCTATTTTGATTTGAATATTTAAATTGAGCTTTGATTTAATGCATACTCCTCACAGGAAATGTTCACTATACTCACCAAACTTTGTCTACATGTTGAAAAAACATTGAGGAACTTAAATTGCGAACGGATTTTGGTTAGCTTGAACGGTTTTGTCGTGGTGATTTTTTGAAATGACAGTAAAAAGGGAATCATTAATTGTCTTGTATTTTTAAATTGCAGCTTCCAAACACTTAAAAAAAAAAAAATCATACAGAGATCAAATCATTCTGAGGACATATGCATAGTTTCATGACTTTACAACACTGTATGATTAAAAGAAAATTAAAAAACTGTCAGACATCTCAACTCACTCTGTCCCTCTGTTTGAGGAATGTATGTGTGCTGACTGAGTGTGTGTGTGTGTGTGTGTGTGTGTGTGTGTGTGTCTGTGATTGGGGGATGGGCATGAGCTGAGTGGCAGACACAATGAGAGAGAGAATGAGAGAGAGAGAGAGAGACTTAATCATCTCTTTAATCACCAGAAAAAAAAATTATTTTAAATTGTTATTTTTTGTTGCTTTTGCTAACATTGCTGTTTTCATTACAGCTTAAGAAATCTCTTAGGCCTTATCCTTTTCTGACAGTTTCAGGAATTAAAAACAAAATTCTAAAAATACTTATTTGTGCTGCAAATAATAATTTAAATCTCATTTGATACTGACCTATTTCATCCTGTGACATGACATTTATCTTAATTTACATAATCTCATGGATGTAACAGTAAAACTGTTCAGCTCACAGATGAAGACTAAGCTGTAATGCAAGCAGAACTTTCACAAATGCTTGTAAGTCATTAAAGAATTTTATAACACTGTAAAATAATGTCTAATTTGTTAACATTAGTAAATGCATTGGTAACACTTTATAATAACTGCACTCATTAGTAAATAGTCAGTTCATGCTTTATAAAGCCTTGTCCCAATATTAATAGTCAGTAGTAAGCAGCTTATAAATACAGCTATAAATAGCTTGTTCTTGGTTTATAAGCACATTTATTAAAAAGGAGAGTAAAGGGTCAGTTATCTTCCTATGAAAAATAAAAAAATAAAAATAAAAAAACAACAACACAGATTGATACAGAACTCAGAAATTTTATTGTGGATTTATGATAAACTCAGCCTGTAAATGAATCATACTCCTCCAAGAAGACACAAGTAGTTCACACCAAACTTTTTCAACATGATGCCAATATACTGAAGATGTTAAATTGTGAATGGGTTAAGGATACCTTAAATGGTGTGGCCATACCGATTTATTAAAGTAACATAAAAAAATACAATAGTTATTTTACTATATCTTTAACATTCTTCATTCCAACTCTTCATAATTTTTTATATACGTAGAAGTCATCATTTGAAAGAAGCACAGCAAGTTTCATAGCTTTATCATTTTCAAGAGCCAGCTTAAAATTAAAACTATCATAACATATAAATCAAGCTTGCAATTCTTAGTACCAATAATGGCCACCAGATGGCGATATATGATTACTTTTAAATAATTATTGTAGAAACAAGTATGATTTAAATCATTTATAGAAATCTTTCAAAGAAAAATAATATGTATTTTACTGATAAAATGACCCTCACTTAATTAGAATAATATGCTGAAGTATTGTGAAATACTGTGTATTAAGAATAATTCTTTATAGGCTTTATGGACAGATAAGTTTGGAGTGACTCTTGAAGGATCAGCACCACATCCTCTTTTACCACTGTTTAAAGAATTTATCTTACAGAACAGGTGCGAATTAGTTTTGGATAGCTTGAATGGTTTTGTCATGGTGATTTTTTGAAATAACAGTAAAAAAGGAACCAGTAAATGTCTTTTATTTTTTTAAGTGCAGCTTCTAAACACTTCAACAAAATGTACACATAGAAGACAAGTCATTCTGAGGAAATATGCATAGTTTCATGACTATACAACACTATATGGATGATAGAAAATTAAAAAAACTACCATACATCTGATGTCACTCTGTCCCTCTGGGTAATGTGTGTGTATGTGTGTGTGTGTTTGTGTGTTAAGTGTGTGTGTGTTAAGTGTGTGTGCTGAGTTTGTGTGAATGTGTGGGAGAGGGGATGGGCTTGGTGTCAGAGAGAGAGAGAGAGAGAGAGAGAGAGGGAGGGAGACTTAATCATCTCTTTAATCACCAGCAGAAAAAAAAGCAATTTTGTGTTGTTGTTGTTGTTTTTTCATCATTACAGCTTAAGAAATATCTTAGGCCTCAACATCAACTGTTGCTAGCCTACTCCCAAAATGAATAGTCATTAGTAAGCATTTTATAAATACAGCTATAATTAAATTGTTCATGGTTTATATGCATATTTATTTTGAGGAGATTAAAGGCTGTAATCTTCCTAAAAAAAACAAAAAAAAAAACAAACAAACACAGAACTCAGAAACATTTATTTCAAGATGCAATAAAAGAAAACTGTACACTATATATATATATATATATATATATATATACAATTGCATAAGTTTATATATTTTTTTTTATCAAGTGTACAGCTAATAATAATAATAATAATGCATTTTATTTAAGGCGCCTTTCAAACCACTCAAGGTCACCGTACAACAAGTAACAACAGTAACATTATTAAAACAAAAAATAACAGCAAATAACAATGTCAGTAAAAAAACACAATAATATTAGAATAGCACAACATATTGTGGAATACTATATTAAGACTTTATATATAGGCTTTATGAACAGATAGGTTTTGAGAGATTCTTGAAGTACTAGCATCACCTCCTCTTGTACGACGGTTTGAGGAATATATTTTCCAGATAGTACCGCCGCTCCCTATATGCAGAATACGCAGTCTTCGTAGGGCACCAACTCCCAGAGGGGGCACCATCCCAGTAGCTAAAAAAAAATAAAACATGCGCCATTCTCCCATCCGCGCTCGCGACCGCTCGGACATTTGCGGATGAATGTTCGTAATTGATGGATGGACATCTATGCCCGGGTAAAAGATATCAGCAATCCGGCACAGAGAAAAGAAAAATAAAGTAAAAAACAAAACAAAAACAGGCATAAAGTTGGCTTGACATTGGACATTCGAGAGTCTCAAATTTAGGGACCGTCTCTAAAGTTTCATGTAATATTGTTATACACTTTTCTAACGTCAGTAGCATTTGAAGAGAATGACTTACAGTCATAAAAACAACTGTAATTGTTCATCTAGGTGACAGCTATAATGCACCATTAAATTGAATGTTTGATATTTATTAAAACAAACTGTAAGTCATATGTAAATTATGCTACTTTTTCACATGGGCTCAAAAGCAAATTTGAAGCTCAATAGCATTTGAGGAGAAAGACTTGCAGTCATAAACCAATTGTAATGTGTTCATTTAGGTGTCAGCTACGATGCACAACTTATACATTTTTTATATATATTAAAATAAAGTGTTACTAAAGTTATATATATTGTTCTGTGTATGTGATTTCAAAGTCTAGACGGGTCGGATTAACCCTTTAACTGCCATATCCCTTAAAATTTGATTGCAAGAGGGTTACTGTAAATGCTTATGCCCGCTGGGCACAGTTTTCCCGATGCCACCGGGGTGGTGTTGCACTGACGGCTTGAGCCCGCCATCGCTGCTTGCAGCTATATTTAGGGCTCAAGCCTGGAGGGCGAGAGCCCTTTTGTTTTCCTTAGGATTATTTGTTATTATTATTATTATTATTATTATTATTATTATTATTATTATTATTTATTATTATTATTTTTCTTCAAGGTTTCGGGGGCTTTTGGGGCCCTTAACATGCTTAAAAAGTCTTGAAAATTGGCACACACATTGGAACCTGCGGCCATTAGGGCCGGGCAGAGACTGATACACGGGCGTGGCACAGGGGCTCTACAGCGCCCCCTGGAATATGGAGGGCCATATATCATACATACTTGCACGTAGACGTACGAAACTCGGTACACATATAGAACTCATCAATACAAACAACTTTCGTATTGCATATCATAGGCTCCGCCCAACAGGAAGTTGGCTATTTGGGGTTTATTATTCATATTTGTCGTCAAAGTTGTGGGGGCTTTTGGGGTCCTTAACATACTCAAAAACTCTTGAAAGTTTGCGCACAATTTGGAATCTGTGGCCTTTAGGAGCCTGCAGAGGCTGGGACACGGGCATGGCACAGGGGCTCTACAGCGCCCCCTGGAACACAGTCATAAATGTTGATGTATAGCTCACACATACTTGCACGTATTAATATGAAACTCAGTACACATATAGATCTCATCGTGCCAAACAACTTGCGTATTGCATGTCATAGGCTCCGCCCAACAGGAAGTCAGCTATTTAGAGTTATGTAAAAAGCGCATGCTCTGGAATTTGAAATACTTGTCATAGGTTTTTTACTCGATTGCCGCCAAACTCGGTCAACATGATCTCAAGACACTGGGGATGAAAAATTGCCAGGGGATTTTTGATATCTCAAACGGTTTGCTCGTGGCGAGGCGTTGAAATTATGGCGAGAAATGAGAAACAGGAAGTGTCTAATACCATCCACATACATTTCCTGATTTTAATCAAACTTCATCAGATTATTCATTGTATGATGTCGATCGCATATATGTGACTATTAGGAGTCAAAGTTATAGCGCCACCAACTGGCAGCAGGAAGTGTGTCATTTTCAAAATGCTTTGTATTCAGCATCTTATTTTTACTCGATTTGTTTCAAACTTCATCAGAATAATGTTAAAACACAGCCGATATAAATCTGCTGGGGGGATATTGATATCTAAAAATATTGTTGCCGTGGCAACATGTCAAACTTGAATACTTCTCAGGTGATTTTAAGGCATATAACATACTTAGAATTTCATGAAATTCAAAACACATATCAGTATTTATGATAACTAGACACTGGCAAAAGTTCATAAGAGGGCGTGGAAGAGGCACTCTATAGCGCCACCTTTTGTCAAAAGTGGGGGGGTTAGTTTTAGCTACAGACACCAAACTCGGTACAAAAATTGTTCTTATCAAGACGGACAACTTTCTAATTCACAGTCATCAGCTACGATCAACAGGAAGTCAGCTATTTTGATTTGAATGTGGATTTTTTTTTACATTTAGCTGTGAATTAATGCATACTGCTCAGAGGAGAGTAACACTATACACACCAAACTTTGTCTACATGATGCCAAAACATTTTAAACAACTTAAATTGCCAAAGGATTTTGGATAGCTTGAACGGTTTTGTCGTGGTGATTTTTTTAAATGACAGTAAAAATGGAATTATTAATTGTCCTGCATTTTTAAATTCCAAACACTTCAAAACCTTTTTTCATACAAAAAAAAAGTCATTCTGAGTAAATATGGATAGTTTCACGACTTTACAACACTGTATGGATAACAGAAAATTAAAAAACTGTCAGACATCTCATCTCACTCTGTCCCTCTGTTTGAGTATTATGTGCTGAGACTTACATTGTCTGAGAGAAAATGCGCCCCTACAGGTTCAATTCCTTAAAGGGAAATTCGACTGAAAGGGAGGAGACTCTCTTTTAGTTTCATTTTTAAATCGGTTAAAATACAAAATAATACTTGGATTTAATTCACACTGACAAGCTAAACCAACATATGTGATTATTACCGGGTCAGGGCTCATTAATAATTGATGTGTGGTCAGTGATACGTGAGAAACACGAGAGATGAATCACCGCTCTGAGCATGAGCGTGTGGAATGATGAGCTCAGAAAAACGAGTTTATTTTTGTTTTATAGCTTTAACAAATAAAATATTAAAGCGATATCACACAATTCACCAATTAGAGCACACCAAGAGCTAAATTCAGATGTTTTTGAACTGTTTGTGTGAAAATGAAATATTCGCGGCTGCCTATCTGAAATCACCGCCTCCGATCAGCGCTTACAGTGTCACAAGTTCAAAACAAACGAATTTATTCTTGTTTAAGAGCTTTTTCAAATAAAATATTGCCATAAATGCACACAATACACCCATTATAACACAAGAGCTAAATGCAGGTGTTTGTGACCCGTTTAAGTGTGCAAGACTACTTGAAAACGCGACTGGCAGAATAACATATCTCTTGAGCTGCAGGATTCTGCCTTTCGTCGTACGAACGAACACATCACGGACAAGATTATTTCAAAATACATAATTACTTGGCGAATATAAACGAAAACAGCCACGTGAACATAAACTGTTGAGAAATAAATCTGAAGTGGATCTACTGGATTTTAATATTAAGTGACCGCATATACCAGCTGCTTCTGTCTTCAATTTTAATCTATATAAAAAATTAAACTCATTCATCTTGGCTGCTTTTTTTAATATGTGTACGTATTTTATTTATTATTTTGCTGTAACAAGACTTAATCTATATTTAATTAAATCAATTACATTTTATTTTACATTTGATTTGTCCATTTCTGCATCTAAACGCCTAAAAACCTAAAACATGCTCTATTATACTATTGTTAGCAATTTCTTTATCGTCCAATTTATCTGGTGTACACTTTTATTTTCATAATAAACTTGTTTGTTAGATTATACACAGTTACAGTGGTCTATAATAAATATTAACAGGTTTTATTCAAGCTGTTTAGAATGATTGCCGTAGGCTAATTTTTTAAAATGTAAATCCAAAAAAAAAAAAAAAAAAGTTTAAATAAATAAAAAACATTGGAAAAGAATAACTGTTGTACTTTTTTATACATTTTGTATAATTTTATAGTTTATGCATTATAGTTATAAAAACAAATAAATTTAGCCACTCACATAGAAATCTTGGCCTTATCCTTTTTGACAGGTTTAGGGATTTTTAAAAATCCTAAAAAACCTTATTTGTGCTGCAAATAATAATTTCAAATTAATTTGATACTGACCTCTGACATCCTGTGACATGATATTTATTTGAATTTACATAATCTCATGGATGTAACAGTAAATCTGTTCAGCTCACAGATCAAGACTAAGCTGTAATGCAAGCAGAACTTTCACAAATGCTTGTAGGTCAATAAAATCATTACAAAACACTTACAAATCATTTAAGGGATTTGATAACACTGTAAAATAATGTCTAATTTGTAACATTAGCAAATGCATTGATAACACTTTATAATAACTGCACTCATTAGTAAATAGTCAGTTCATCTTTATAAAGCCTTGTCCAATATTAATAGTCAGTAGTAAGCAGTTTATAAATACAGCTATAAATAGCTTGTTCTTGGTTTATAAGCACATTTATTAAAAAGGAGAGTAAAGGGTCAGTTATCTTCCTATGAAAAAATAAATAAATAAAATAAACAAACAACAACACAGATTGATACAGAAACTCAGAAATGTTATTGTGGATTTATGATAAACTCAGCCTGTAAATGAATTAATTCTCCTCCAAGAAGACACAAGTAGTTCACACCAAACTGTTTTAACATGAAGCCATATACTGAAGATGTTAAATTGCGAATGGGTTTAGGATACCTTAAATGGTGTGGCCATAGCGATTTATTAAAGTAACATAAAAAGATACAATAGTTATTTTCTATATCTTTAAAATGTTTAATTTCCAACTATTCATAATTTTTTATATACGTAGAAGTCATCATTTGAAGGAAGCACAGTAAGTTTCATAGCTTTATCATTTTCAAGAGCCAGCATAAAATTAAAACTATCATAACATATAAATCAAGCTGGCAATTCTTAGTACCAATAATGGCCACCAGATGGAGCTATAGGATTACTTTTAAATAATTATTGTAGAAACAAGTATGATTTAAATCATTTATAGAAATCTTTCAAAGAAAAATAATATGAATTTTATGTATTTTACTGATAAAATGACCCTCACTTAATTAGAATAACAAGCTGAAGTATTGTGAACTGTATATTAAGAATAATTCTTTATAGGCTTTATGGACAGATACGTTTTGAGTGACTCTTGAAGGATCAGCACCACATCCTCTTTTACCACTGTTTAAAGAATGTATCTTACAGAACAGGTGCGGATGAATTTTGATGGCTTGAATGGTTTTGTCGTGGTGATTTTTTTGAAATAACAGTAAAAAGTAACCAGTAAATGTCTTTATTTTTTTAAGTGCAGCTTCTAAACGCTTCAAAAAAATGTACACATAGAAGACAAGTCATTCTGAGGAAATATGCATGGTTTCATGACTATACAACACTATATGATGATAGAAAATTAAAAAACTATCATACATCTGATGTCACTCTGTCCCTCTGTCACTGTGGGTAATGGTTGTGTTTGTGTGTGTGTTAAGTGAATTAGGTGTGAAACTATCAGGGAGCATTTAGTCTCCAGCGCCAACATTTTACAGAACTGCCACTTTCCTGGAGTCTCAGAATTACAATGTGTCAGGTCTGAGAATCAAAGATTCCAAAAAATGATTTAATTAGAATACCATGAAGTATTGTGAAAATACTATATATTAAGACTTTATATATAGGCCTTATGAACAGATTGGAGTGACTCTGTGAAGGACCAGCACACCTCCTCTTGTCCGATGGTTTGAGGAATATATCTTCCAGAATCCGGGATTAAGATTTAGGAGCCTCATTTTTATCCACCTCCTTTCCTGAAAGTCTGTCTTGCAGAATTTACTAAAAATTAATCTTCACATTAATTCCTAATTATTTTGCAATTCTTTTTGTCAGTTCTTCTTGACCTGTTTTTCTTCTTCTTTTCTGACCTCATGACCCAGTCAGCATTTTTTGTACAATGGTCAAGTCTTAACTTATCCATTTCTGTATTGCATTTGTGTTTGATATTTATCATGGGTATTTCATAATTTTCGACTTTACAGTTTGAGTTAAAACTCTTTTTTTAGCGCATTTCATCTGTAAAAGAAAACATGCCTAATAATTCTGCACACATGAATATAAGGAGTTTTTTCTCTTCCAGCTTTCCTGGACTATTGTATAGCACTCATAAATGATTAAATGAAAAATAATGGTAGTTTTTAGATTGATATGGTTTGGAATTGGTCAAATGTGCTTGGAAAAAAATCACAATAAAACAATGTTTTAATGTTTTAAGTGGAATATGAACTGACATGAATGAATGTTATATAAATATTGTTTCATATTAACATAATGTTTATAATGAAATCTTATTGTAAAGTGTACTAAAGTTAATATATATTGTTCTATGTGAATGTGATTTTAAAAGTCTAGATGATTCGGATTAACCCTTTATCTGGCGTATCCTTTAAAACCTCACTGAC
>NW_020526204.1:0-25000 GCF_003368295.1 Carassius auratus
AAGACCTTAATTACCAGTTCGAGGTATAAATTCAGCAATCACAGGATTCTGGCCAAAAAACTGAACCTGTGTGAGTCAACAAACATGTCCCTTGAATGCATGCAACACTATATATTTCAGTAAACCGTCCCTTCGGATGATTCTTGTATTGCCAAATTATTATCACATTGTTACAGTCACACACCAAAAGCAACAGGCCACTACAAAACCCTGCGCCCACACTGGCCACATTTATGGAAAGTGGCCCACAAGCTTGTGGCCAGTTAAAGCTGGCCAGTTCCCATATGGTCTAGCAGTTAGGATTCCTGGTTTTCTTGTACGCAGCCAGGGGTTGACTCCAGTTTTTCCTCTAGATAAAGGTTGCCGTGTGTGTTTTCAAATGGATGACACGAGTATTTTCACTTGGACAAGAGCTTAATTACCCAGTTTGAGGAATCAATTCTGCAATCACAGGAATCTGCCCAAATACACTGAACCCCGGGTTGAGTGAAAAAACAGATTCCCTGAATGCATACAACACTATATAATTCAGAAAAACCGTCCTTTTGGATAATTCTTGTTTTGCCAAATTATTATCACATTGTTACAGTCAACGAACTAAGCAACAGGCCACTACAAGGTCCTGCGCGCCCACGCTGACCACATGTATGGAAAGTGCGCCAGAAGCCCATGGCCAGTTTAAAGTGTCCAGATCCCATATGGTCTAGCGCGTTAGGATTCCTGGTTTTTTTTTTTTTGACTTTTTGGCCAGCAGTAGAGCTACAGAACCCTGATATGTCGAGGTTCTGACTAGCCCTTAGCCCTTCGATAGCTCAGCTGGTAGAGCGGAGGACTGTAGGTTGGAGTGTTGGCCATCCCTTAGGTCGCTGGTTCAACTCCGGCTCGAAGGAGGTGTTTTTTCATGTTCCCACCAATGTTTTGGCTTGGAGCTGGCTTTTCTCACAGCTGTCAGCAGAGCTTGAATTCGCAGTCCACAATTGGAAGGCAAAAGAGCTTTCCCTGACCGGGAATCGAACCCGGGCCGCGGCGGTGAGAGCGCCGAATCCTAACCACTAGACCACCAGGGATGGATGGTGGGCTGGAGGGCTCGTGGGCTGGTGGGCAGGAGGGCTGGAGGGCTCGTGGGCTGGTGGGCTGGTGGGCTGGTGGGCTGGAGGGCTGGTAGTCTGTTCTCCTGATAACAAGGTGAGAATGAGCAGACATCAATGCTTGCCACCGTCACATCGAAAACCAACAAGTCTGTAACAATCGGGGGTCTTTACTAATGGTGGGCCAGTGGCGCAATGGATAACGCGTCTGACTACGGATCAGAAGATTCTAGGTTCGACTCCTGGCTGGCTCGCTCTGTGCTTGTTTTTTCTCCGGCTTATTTTGTTGTTGTGTTTTTTTTTCTCCAAAGTCCAAAAGAAAAGGCAACTCTCTAGGCATTCTTCTATTTTTTCCAAAAAAAGGCACATTCTGCACACCCATTCCGATGTCTAGGGGAGACACGGACATGCTTTGGTATTGCCATTCATCTCACAAAATGCTGGCTGGTGGGCCAGTTGATTCTAGAATGAACAATTTCATCGCTACTCTGTAACCGCTTTACTACTTTGAAGGGTGCAATGCCATGTGGTTTTGATGTCACAGGCTTGCCATTTTGAAGCCTTATCACTAATTGCCACCTGGACATTGAGAATAATTTGTAATCTGCATTAAACTGAACGAGCGAATAATCAGCATATTAAAAATTGGTCTCACTTTCATTATTAACCTCACAACATGTCAGTTTTGTACCTTGACAGACCGACGATAGGCAGTTTTTCCTCTAGATAACGGTTGCCATGTGTGTTTTCAGATGCATGACACAAGTATTTTCACCTGGACAAGACCTTAATTACCAGTTCGAGGTATAAATTCAGCAATCACAGGATTCTGGCCAAAAAACTGAACCATGTGTGAGTCAACAAACATGTCCCTTGAATGCATGCAACACTATATATTTCAGTAAACCGTCCCTTCGGATGATTCTTGTATTGCCAAATTATTATCACATTGTTACAGTCACACACCAAAAGCAACAGGCCACTACAAAACCCTGCGCCCACACTGGCCACATTTATGGAAAGTGGCCCACAAGCTTGTGGCCAGTTAAAGCTGGCCAGTTCCCATATGGTCTAGCAGTTAGGATTCCTGGTTTTCTCGTACGCAGCCAGGGGTTGACTCCAGTTTTTCCTCTAGATAAAGGTTGCCGTGTGTGTTTTCAAATGGATGACACGAGTATTTTCACTTGGACAAGAGCTTAATTACCAGTTTGAGGAATCAATTCTGCAATCACAGGAATCTGCCCAAATACACTGAACCCCCGGGTTGAGTGAAAAAACAGATTCCCTGAATGCATACAACACTATATAATTCAGAAACCGTCCTTTTGGATAATTCTTGTTTTGCCAAATTATTATCACATTGTTACAGTCACAGAACTAAAGCAACAGGCCACTACAAGGTCCTGCGCCCACGCTGACCACATGTATGGAAAGTGCGCCAGAAGCCCATGGCCAGTTTAAAGTGTCCAAATCCCATATGGTCTAGCGGTTAGGATTCCTGGTTTTCACCCAGGCGGCCCGGGTTCAACTCCCGGTATGGGAATGCATGCTCCTTTTTGCTTCCCTCCTCAAAAATCCAGCAAATCTTCCTGCACCAGAAGTGACTTTTTGGCCAGCAGTAGAGCTACAGAACCCTGATATGTCGAGGTTCTGACTAGCCCTTAGCCCCTTCGATAGCTCAGCTGGTAGAGCGGAGGACTGTAGGTTGGAGTGTTGGCCATCCTTAGGTCGCTGGTTCAACTCCGGCTCGAAGGAGGTGTTTTTTTCATGTTCCCACCAATGTTTTGGCTTGGAGCTGGCTTTCTCACAGCTGTCAGCAGAGCTTGAATTCGCAGTCCACAATTGGAAGGCAAAAGAGCTTTCCCTGACCGGGAATCGAACCCGGGCCGCGGCGGTGAGAGCGCCGAATCCTAACCACTAGACCACCAGGGAGGGATGGTGGGCTGGAGGGCTCGTGGGCTGCTGGGCTGGTGGGCTGGTGGGCTGGAGGGCTGGAGGGCTGGAGGGCTGGTAGTCTGTTCTCCTGATAACAAGGTGAGAATGAGCAGACATCAATGCTTGCCACCGTCACATCGAAAACCAACAAGTCTGTAACAATCGGGGGTCTTTACTTTTGGTGGGCCAGTGGCGCAATGGATAACGCATCTGACTACGGATCAGAAGATTCTAGGTTCGACTCCTGGCTGGCTCGCTCTGTGCTTGTTTTTCTCCGGCTTATTTTGTTGTTGTGTTTTTTTTCTCCAAAGTCCAAAAGAAAAGGCAACTCTCTAGGCATTCTTCTATTTTTTCCAAAAAAAGGCACATTCTGCACACCCATTCCGATGTCTAGGGGAGACACGGACATGCTTTGGTATTGCCATTCGTCTCACAAAATGCAGGCTGGTGGGCCAGTTGATTCTAGAATGAACAATTTCATCGCTACTCTGTAACCGCTTTACTACTTTGAAGGGTGCAATGCCATGTGGTTTTGATGTCACAGGCTTGCCATTTTGAAGCCTTATCACTAATTGCCACCTGGACATTGAGAATAATTTGTAATCTGCATTAAACTGAACGAGCGAATAATCAGCATTATTAAAAATTGGTCTCACTTTCATTATTAACCTCACAACATGTCAGTTTTGTACCTTGACAGACCGACGATAGGCAGTTTTTCCTCTAGATAACGGTTGCCATGTGTGTTTTCAGATGCATGACACAAGTATTTTCACCTGGACAAGACCTTAATTACCAGTTCGAGGTATAAATTCAGCAATCACAGGATTCTGGCCAAAAAACTGAACCATGTGTGAGTCAACAAACATGTCCCTTGAATGCATGCAACACTATATATTTCAGTAAACCGTCCCTTCGGATGATTCTTGTATTGCCAAATTATTATCACATTGTTACAGTCACACACCAAAAGCAACAGGCCACTACAAAACCCTGCGCCCACACTGGCCACATTTATGGAAAGTGGCCCACAAGCTTGTGGCCAGTTAAAGCTGGCCAGTTCCCATATGGTCTAGCAGTTAGGATTCCTGGTTTTCTCGTACGCAGCCAGGGGTTGACTCCAGTTTTTCCTCTAGATAAAGGTTGCCGTGTGTGTTTTCAAATGGATGACACGAGTATTTTCACTTGGACAAGAGCTTAATTACCAGTTTGAGGAATCAATTCTGCAATCACAGGAATCTGCCCAAATACACTGAACCCCCGGGTTGAGTGAAAAAACAGATTCCCTGAATGCATACAACACTATATAATTCAGAAAACCGTCCTTTTGGATAATTCTTGTTTTGCCAAATTATTATCACATTGTTACAGTCACAGAACTAAAGCAACAGGCCACTACAAGGTCCTGCGCCCACGCTGACCACATGTATGGAAAGTGCGCCAGAAGCCCATGGCCAGTTTAAAGTGTCCAAATCCCATATGGTCTAGCGGTTAGGATTCCTGGTTTTCACCCAGGCGGCCCGGGTTCAACTCCCGGTATGGGAATGCATGCTCCTTTTTGCTTCCCTCCTCAAAATCCAGCAAATCTTCCTGCACCAGAAGTGACTTTTTGGCCAGCAGTAGAGCTACAGAACCCTGATATGTCGAGGTTCTGACTAGCCCTTAGCCCCTTCGATAGCTCAGCTGGTAGAGCGGAGGACTGTAGGTTGGAGTGTTGGCCATCCTTAGGTCGCTGGTTCAACTCCGGCTCGAAGGAGGTGTTTTTTTCATGTTCCCACCAATGTTTTGGCTTGGAGCTGGCTTTCTCACAGCTGTCAGCAGAGCTTGAATTCGCAGTCCACAATTGGAAGGCAAAAGAGCTTTCCCTGACCGGGAATCGAACCCGGGCCGCGGCGGTGAGAGCGCCGAATCCTAACCACTAGACCACCAGGGAGGATGGTGGGCTGGAGGGCTCGTGGGCTGGTGGGGCTGGAGGGCTGGTGGGCTGGTGGGCTGGAGGGCTGGTAGTCTGTTCTCCTGATAACAAGGTGAGAATGAGCAGACATCAATGCTTGCCACCGTCACATCGAAAACCAACAAGTCTGTAACAATCGGGGGTCTTTACTAATGGTGGGCCAGTGGCGCAATGGATAACGCGTCTGACTACGGATCAGAAGATTCTAGGTTCGACTCCTGGCTGGCTCGCTCTGTGCTTGTTTTTCTCCGGCTTATTTTGTTGTTGTGTTTTTTTTCTCCAAAGTCCAAAAGAAAAGGCAACTCTCTAGGCATTCTTCTATTTTTTCCAAAAAAAGGCACATTCTGCACACCCATTCCGATGTCTAGGGGAGACACGGACATGCTTTGGTATTGCCATTCATCTCACAAAATGCTGGCTGGTGGGCCAGTTGATTCTAGAATGAACAATTTCATCGCTACTCTGTAACCGCTTTACTACTTTGAAGGGTGCAATGCCATGTGGTTTTGATGTCACAGGCTTGCCATTTTGAAGCCTTATCACTAATTGCCACCTGGACATTGAGAATAATTTGTAATCTGCATTAAACTGAACGAGCGAATAATCAGCATATTAAAAATTGGTCTCACTTTCATTATTAACCTCACAACATGTCAGTTTTGTACCTTGACAGACCGACGATAGGCAGTTTTTCCTCTAGATAACGGTTGCCATGTGTGTTTTCAGATGCATGACACAAGTATTTTCACCTGGACAAGACCTTAATTACCAGTTCGAGGTATAAATTCAGCAATCACAGGATTCTGGCCAAAAAACTGAACCATGTGTGAGTCAACAAACATGTCCCTTGAATGCATGCAACACTATATATTTCAGTAAACCGTCCCTTCGGATGATTCTTGTATTGCCAAATTATTATCACATTGTTACAGTCACACACCAAAAGCAACAGGCCACTACAAAACCCTGCGCCCACACTGGCCACATTTATGGAAAGTGGCCCACAAGCTTGTGGCCAGTTAAAGCTGGCCAGTTCCCATATGGTCTAGCAGTTAGGATTCCTGGTTTTCTCGTACGCAGCCAGGGGTTGACTCCAGTTTTTCCTCTAGATAAAGGTTGCCGTGTGTGTTTTCAAATGGATGACACGAGTATTTTCACTTGGACAAGAGCTTAATTACCAGTTTGAGGAATCAATTCTGCAATCACAGGAATCTGCCCAAATACACTGAACCCCCGGGTTGAGTGAAAAAACAGATTCCCTGAATGCATACAACACTATATAATTCAGAAAACCGTCCTTTTGGATAATTCTTGTTTTGCCAAATTATTATCACATTGTTACAGTCACAGAACTAAAGCAACAGGCCACTACAAGGTCCTGCGCCCACGCTGACCACATGTATGGAAAGTGCGCCAGAAGCCCATGGCCAGTTTAAAGTGTCCAAATCCCATATGGTCTAGCGGTTAGGATTCCTGGTTTTCACCCAGGCGGCCCGGGTTCAACTCCCGGTATGGGAATGCATGCTCCTTTTTGCTTCCCTCCTCAAAAATCCAGCAAATCTTCCTGCACCAGAAGTGACTTTTTGGCCAGCAGTAGAGCTACAGAACCCTGATATGTCGAGGTTCTGACTAGCCCTTAGCCCCTTCGATAGCTCAGCTGGTAGAGCGGAGGACTGTAGGTTGGAGTGTTGGCCATCCTTAGGTCGCTGGTTCAACTCCGGCTCGAAGGAGGTGTTTTTTTCATGTTCCCACCAATGTTTTGGCTTGGAGCTGGCTTTCTCACAGCTGTCAGCAGAGCTTGAATTCGCAGTCCACAATTGGAAGGCAAAAGAGCTTTCCCTGACCGGGAATCGAACCCGGGCCGCGGCGGTGAGAGCGCCGAATCCTAACCACTAGACCACCAGGGAGGGATGGTGGGCTGGAGGGCTCGTGGGCTGCTGGGCTGGGGCTGGGGCTGGAGGGCTGGAGGCTGGAGGGCTGGTAGTCTGTTCTCCTGATAACAAGGTGAGAATGAGCAGACATCAATGCTTGCCACCGTCACATCGAAAACCAACAAGTCTGTAACAATCGGGGGTCTTTACTTTTGGTGGGCCAGTGGCGCAATGGATAACGCGTCTGACTACGGATCAGAAGATTCTAGGTTCGACTCCTGGCTGGCTCGCTCTGTGCTTGTTTTTCTCCGGCTTATTTTGTTGTTGTGTTTTTTTTCTCCAAAGTCCAAAAGAAAAGGCAACTCTCTAGGCATTCTTCTATTTTTTCCAAAAAAAGGCACATTCTGCACACCCATTCCGATGTCTAGGGGAGACACGGACATGCTTTGGTATTGCCATTCGTCTCACAAAATGCAGGCTGGTGGGCCAGTTGATTCTAGAATGAACAATTTCATCGCTACTCTGTAACCGCTTTACTACTTTGAAGGGTGCAATGCCATGTGGTTTTGATGTCACAGGCTTGCCATTTTGAAGCCTTATCACTAATTGCCACCTGGACATTGAGAATAATTTGTAATCTGCATTAAACTGAACGAGCGAATAATCAGCATATTAAAAATTGGTCTCACTTTCATTATTAACCTCACAACATGTCAGTTTTGTACCTTGACAGACCGACGATAGGCAGTTTTTCCTCTAGATAACGGTTGCCATGTGTGTTTTCAGATGCATGACACAAGTATTTTCACCTGGACAAGACCTTAATTACCAGTTCGAGGTATAAATTCAGCAATCACAGGATTCTGGCCAAAAAACTGAACCATGTGTGAGTCAACAAACATGTCCCTTGAATGCATGCAACACTATATATTTCAGTAAACCGTCCCTTCGGATGATTCTTGTATTGCCAAATTATTATCACATTGTTACAGTCACACACCAAAAGCAACAGGCCACTACAAAACCCTGCGCCCACACTGGCCACATTTATGGAAAGTGGCCCACAAGCTTGTGGCCAGTTAAAGCTGGCCAGTTCCCATATGGTCTAGCAGTTAGGATTCCTGGTTTTCTTGTACGCAGCCAGGGGTTGACTCCAGTTTTTCCTCTAGATAAAGGTTGCCGTGTGTGTTTTCAAATGGATGACACGAGTATTTTCACTTGGACAAGAGCTTAATTACCAGTTTGAGGAATCAATTCTGCAATCACAGGAATCTGCCCAAATACACTGAACCCCCGGGTTGAGTGAAAAAACAGATTCCCTGAATGCATACAACACTATATAATTCAGAAAACCGTCCTTTTGCATAATTCTTGTTTTGCCAAATTATTATCACATTGTTACAGTCACAGAACTAAAGCAACAGGCCACTACAAGGTCCTTCGCCCACGCTGACCACATGTATGGAAAGTGCGCCAGAAGCCCATGGCCAGTTTAAAGTGTCCAAATCCCATATGGTCTAGCGGTTAGGATTCCTGGTTTTCACCCAGGCGGCCCGGGTTCAACTCCCGGTATGGGAATGCATGCTCCTTTTTGCTTCCCTCCTCAAAAATCCAGCAAATCTTCCTGCACCAGAAGTGACTTTTTGGCCAGCAGTAGAGCTACAGAACCCTGATATGTCTAGGTTCTGACTATCCCTTAGCCCCTTCGATAGCTCAGCTGGTAGAGCGGAGGACTGTAGGTTGGAGTGTTGGCCATCCTTAGGTCGCTGGTTCAACTCCGGCTCGAATGAGGTGTTTTTTTCATGTTCCCAACAATGTTTTGGCTTGGAGCTGGCTTTCTCACAGCTGTCAGCAGAGCTTGAATTCGCAGTCCACAATTGGAAGGCAAAAGAGCTTTCCCTGACCGGGAATCGAACCCGGGCCGCGGCGGTGAGAGCGCCGAATCCTAACCACTAGACCACCAGGGAGGGATGGTGGGCTGGAGGGCTCGTGGGCTGCTGGGCTGGTGGGCTGGAGGGCTGGAGGGCTGGTAGTCTGTTCTCCTGATAACAAGGTGAGAATGAGCAGACATCAATGCTTGCCACCGTCACATCGAAAACCAACAAGTCTGTAACAATCGGGGGTATTTACTTTTGGTGGGCCAGTGGCGCAATGGATAACGCGTCTGACTACGGATCAGAAGATTCTAGGTTCGACTCCTGGCTGGCTCGCTCTGTGCTTGTTTTTCTCCGGCTTATTTTGTTGTTGTGTTTTTTATCTCCAAAGTCCAAAACAAAAGGCAACTCTCTAGGCATTCTTCTATTTTTTCCAAAAAAAGGCACATTCTGCACACCCATTCCGATGTCTAGGGGAGACACGGACATGCTTTGGTATTGCCATTCGTCTCACAAAATGCAGGCTGGTGGGCCAGTTGATTCTAGAATGAACAATTTCATTGCTACTCTGTAACCGCTTTACTACTTTGAAGGGTGCAATGCCATGTGGTTTTGATGTCACAGGCTTGCCATTTTGAAGCCTTATCACTAATTGCCACCTGGACATTGAGAATAATTTGTAATCTGCATTAAACTGAACGAGCGAATAATCAGCATATTAAAAATTGGTCTCACTTTCATTATTAACCTCACAACATGTCAGTTTTGTACCTTGACAGACCGACGATAGGCAGTTTTTCCTCTAGATAACGGTTGCCATGTGTGTTTTCAGATGCATGACACAAGTATTTTCCCCTGGACAAGACCTTAATTACCAGTTCGAGGTATAAATTCAGCAATCACAGGATTCTGGCCAAAAAACTGAACCATGTGTGAGTCAACAAACATGTCCCTTGAATGCATGCAACACTATATATTTCAGTAAACCGTCCCTTCGGATGATTCTTGTATTGCCAAATTATTATCACATTGTTACAGTCACACACCAAAAGCAACAGGCCACTACAAGGTCCTGCGCCCACGCTGACCACATGTATGGAAAGTGCGCCAGAAGCCCATGGCCAGTTTAAAGTGTCCAGATCCCATATGGTCTAGCGGTTAGGATTCCTGGTTTTCACCCAGGCGGCCCGGGTTCAACTCCCGGTATGGGAATGCATGCTCCTTTTTGCTTCCCTCCTCAAAAATCCAGCAAATCTTCCTGCACCAGAAGTGACTTTTTGGCCAGCAGTAGAGCTACAGAACCCTGATATGTCTAGGTTCTGACTAGCCCTTAGCCCCTTCGATAGCTCAGCTGGTAGAGCGGAGGACTGTAGGTTGGAGTGTTGGCCATCCTTAGGTCGCTGGTTCAACTCCGGCTCGAATGAGGTGTTTTTTTCATGTTCCCAACAATGTTTTGGCTTGGAGCTGGCTTTCTCACAGCTGTCAGCAGAGCTTGAATTCGCAGTCCACAATTGGAAGGCAAAAGAGCTTTCCCTGACCGGGAATCGAACCCGGGCCGCGGCGGTGAGAGCGCCGAATCCTAACCACTAGACCACCAGGGAGGGATGGTGGGCTGGAGGGCTCGTGGGCTGCTGGGCTGGTGGGCTGGAGGGCTGGAGGGCTGGTAGTCTGTTCTCCTGATAACAAGGTGAGAATGAGCAGACATCAATGCTTGCCACCGTCACATCGAAAACCAACAAGTCTGTAACAATCGGGGGTCTTTACTTTTGGTGGGCCAGTGGCGCAATGGATAACGCGTCTGACTACGGATCAGAAGATTCTAGGTTCGACTCCTGGCTGGCTCGCTCTGTGCTTGTTTTTCTCCGGCTTATTTTGTTGTTGTGTTTTTTATCTCCAAAGTCCAAAACAAAAGGCAACTCTCTAGGCATTCTTCTATTTTTTCCAAAAAAAGGCACATTCTGCACACCCATTCCGATGTCTAGGGGAGACACGGACATGCTTTGGTATTGCCATTCGTCTCACAAAATGCAGGCTGGTGGGCCAGTTGATTCTAGAATGAACAATTTCATTGCTACTCTGTAACCGCTTTACTACTTTGAAGGGTGCAATGCCATGTGGTTTTGATGTCACAGGCTTGCCATTTTGAAGCCTTATCACTAATTGCCACCTGGACATTGAGAATAATTTGTAATCTGCATTAAACTGAACGAGCGAATAATCAGCATATTAAAAATTGGTCTCACTTTCATTATTAACCTCACAACATGTCAGTTTTGTACCTTGACAGACCGACGATAGGCAGTTTTTCCTCTAGATAACGGTTGCCATGTGTGTTTTCAGATGCATGACACAAGTATTTTCACCTGGACAAGACCTTAATTACCAGTTCGAGGTATAAATTCAGCAATCACAGGATTCTGGCCAAAAAACTGAACCTTGTGTGAGTCAACAAACATGTCCCTTGAATGCATGCAACACTATATATTTCAGTAAACCGTCCCTTCGGATGATTATTGTATTGCCAAATTATTATCACATTGTTACAGTCACACACCAAAAGCAACAGGCCACTACAAAACCCTGCGCCCACACTGGCCACATTTATGGAAAGTGGCCCACAAGCTTGTGGCCAGTTAAAGCTGGCCAGTTCCCATATGGTCTAGCAGTTAGGATTCCTGGTTTTCTCGTACGCAGCCAGGGGTTGACTCCAGTTTTTCCTCTAGATAAAGGTTGCCGTGTGTGTTTTCAAATGGATGACACGAGTATTTTCACTTGGACAAGAGCTTAATTACCAGTTTGAGGAATCAATTCTGCAATCACAGGAATCTGCCCAAATACACTGAACCCCCGGGTTGAGTGAAAAAACAGATTCCCTGAATGCATACAACACTATATATTTCAGTAAACCGTCCTTTCGGATGATTCTTGTATTGCCAAATTATTATCACATTGTTACAGTCACACACCAAAAGCAACAGGCCACTACAAGGTCCTGCGCCCACGCTGACCACATGTATGGAAAGTGCGCCAGAAGCCCATGGCCAGTTTAAAGTGTCCAGATCCCATATGGTCTAGCGGTTAGGATTCCTGGTTTTCACCCAGGCGGCCCGGGTTCAACTCCCGGTATGGGAATGCATGCTCCTTTTTGCTTCCCTCCTCAAAAATCCAGCAAATCTTCCTGCACCAGAAGTGACTTTTTGGCCAGCAGTAGAGCTACAGAACCCTGATATGTCTAGGTTCTGACTAGCCCTTAGCCCCTTCGATAGCTCAGCTGGTAGAGCGGAGGACTGTAGGTTGGAGTGTTGGCCATCCTTAGGTCGCTGGTTCAACTCCGGCTCGAATGAGGTGTTTTTTTTCATGTTCCCAACAATGTTTTGGCTTGGAGCTGGCTTTCTCACAGCTGTCAGCAGAGCTTGAATTCGCAGTCCACAATTGGAAGGCAAAAGAGCTTTCCCTGACCGGGAATCGAACCCGGGCCGCGGCGGTGAGAGCGCCGAATCCTAACCACTAGACCACCAGGGAGGGATGGTGGGCTGGAGGGCTCGTGGGCTGCTGGGCTGCTGGGCTGGAGGGCTGGTAGTCTGTTCTCCTGATAACAAGGTGAGAATGAGCAGACATCAATGCTTGCCACCGTCACATCGAAACCAAGTCTGTAACAATCGGGGGTCTTTACTAATTGGTGGGCCAGTGGCGCAATGGATAACGCGTCTGACTACGGATCAGAAGATTCTAGGTTCGACTCCTGGCTGGCTCGCTCTGTGCTTGTTTTTCTCCGGCTTATTTTGTTGTTGTGTTTTTTATCTCCAAAGTCCAAAACAAAAGGCAACTCTCTAGGCATTCTTCTATTTTTTCCAAAAAAAGGCACATTCTGCACACCCATTCCGATGTCTAGCGGAGACACGGACATGCTTTGGTATTGCCATTCGTCTCACAAAATGCAGGCTGGTGGGCCAGTTGATTCTAGAATGAACAATTTCATTGCTACTCTGTAACCGCTTTACTACTTTGAAGGGTGCAATGCCATGTGGTTTTGATGTCACAGGCTTGCCATTTTGAAGCCTTATCACTAATTGCCACCTGGACATTGAGAATAATTTGTAATCTGCATTAAACTGAACGAGCGAATAATCAGCATATTAAAAATTGGTCTCACTTTCATTATTAACCTCACAACATGTCAGTTTTGTACCTTGACAGACCGACGATAGGCAGTTTTTCCTCTAGATAACGGTTGCCATGTGTGTTTTCAGATGCATGACACAAGTATTTTCACCTGGACAAGACCTTAATTACCAGTTCGAGGTATAAATTCAGCAATCACAGGATTCTGGCCAAAAAACTGAACCTTGTGTGAGTCAACAAACATGTCCCTTGAATGCATGCAACACTATATATTTCAGTAAACCGTCCCTTCGGATGATTATTGTATTGCCAAATTATTATCACATTGTTACAGTCACACACCAAAAGCAACAGGCCACTACAAAACCCTGCGCCCACACTGGCCACATTTATGGAAAGTGGCCCACAAGCTTGTGGCCAGTTAAAGCTGGCCAGTTCCCATATGGTCTAGCAGTTAGGATTCCTGGTTTTCTCGTACGCAGCCAGGGGTTGACTCCAGTTTTTCCTCTAGATAAAGGTTGCCGTGTGTGTTTTCAAATGGATGACACGAGTATTTTCACTTGGACAAGAGCTTAATTACCAGTTTGAGGAATCAATTCTGCAATCACAGGAATCTGCCCAAATACACTGAACCCCCGGGTTGAGTGAAAAAACAGATTCCCTGAATGCATACAACACTATATAATTCAGAAAATCGTCCTTTTGGATAATTCTTGTTTTGCCAAATTATTATCACATTGTTACAGTCACAGAACTAAAGCAACAGGCCACTACAAGGTCCTGCGCCCACGCTGACCACATGTATGGAAAGTGCGCCAGAAGCCCATGGCCAGTTTAAAGTGTCCAGATCCCATATGGTCTAGCGGTTAGGATTCCTGGTTTTCACCCAGGCGGCCCGGGTTCAACTCCCGGTATGGGAATGCATGCTCCTTTTTGCTTCCCTCCTCAAAAATCCAGCAAATCTTCCTGCACCAGAAGTGACTTTTTGGCCAGCAGTAGAGCTACAGAACCCTGATATGTCTAGGTTCTGACTAGCCCTTAGCCCCTTCGATAGCTCAGCTGGTAGAGCGGAGGACTGTAGGTTGGAGTGTTGGCCATCCTTAGGTCGCTGGTTCAACTCCGGCTCGAATGAGGTGTTTTTTTCATGTTCCCACCAATGTTTTGGCTTGGAGCTGGCTTTCTCACAGCTGTCAGCAGAGCTTGAATTCGCAGTCCACAATTGGAAGACAAAAGAGCTTTCCCTGACCGGGAATCGAACCCGGGCCGCGGCGGTGAGAGCGCCGAATCCTAACCACTAGACCACCAGGGAGGGATGGTGGGCTGGAGGGCTCGTGGGCTGCTGGGCTGGTGGGCTGGAGGGCTGGTAGTCTGTTCTCCTGATAACAAGGTGAGAATGAGCAGACATCAATGCTTGCCACCGTCACATCGAAAACCAACAAGTCTGTAACAATCGGGGGTCTTTACTAATGGTGGGCCAGTGGCGCAATGGATAACGCGTCTGACTACGGATCAGAAGATTCTAGGTTCGACTCCTGGCTGGCTCGCTCTGTGCTTGTTTTTCTCCGGCTTATTTTGTTGTTGTGTTTTTTTCTCCAAAGTCCAAAAGAAAAGGCAACTCTCTAGGCATTCTTCTATTTTTTCCAAAAAAAGGCACATTCTGCACACCCATTCCGATGTCTAGGGGAGACACGGACATGCTTTGGTATTGCCATTCATCTCACAAAATGCTGGCTGGTGGGCCAGTTGATTCTAGAATGAACAATTTCATCGCTACTCTGTAACCGCTTTACTACTTTGAAGGGTGCAATGCCATGTGGTTTTGATGTCACAGGCTTGCCATTTTGAAGCCTTATCACTAATTGCCACCTGGACATTGAGAATAATTTGTAATCTGCATTAAACTGAACGAGCGAATAATCAGCATATTAAAAATTGGTCTCACTTTCATTATTAACCTCACAACATGTCAGTTTTGTACCTTGACAGACCGACGATAGGCAGTTTTTCCTCTAGATAACGGTTGCCATGTGTGTTTTCAGATGCATGACACAAGTATTTTCACCTGGACAAGACCTTAATTACCAGTTCGAGGTATAAATTCAGCAATCACAGGATTCTGGCCAAAAAACTGAACCTTGTGTGAGTCAACAAACATGTCCCTTGAATGCATGCAACACTATATATTTCAGTAAACCGTCCCTTCGGATGATTATTGTATTGCCAAATTATTATCACATTGTTACAGTCACACACCAAAAGCAACAGGCCACTACAAAACCCTGCGCCCACACTGGCCACATTTATGGAAAGTGGCCCACAAGCTTGTGGCCAGTTAAAGCTGGCCAGTTCCCATATGGTCTAGCAGTTAGGATTCCTGGTTTTCTCGTACGCAGCCAGGGGTTGACTCCAGTTTTTCCTCTAGATAAAGGTTGCCGTGTGTGTTTTCAAATGGATGACACGAGTATTTTCACTTGGACAAGAGCTTAATTACCAGTTTGAGGAATCAATTCTGCAATCACAGGAATCTGCCCAAATACACTGAACCCCCGGGTTGAGTGAAAAAACAGATTCCCTGAATGCATACAACACTATATAATTCAGAAAACCGTCCTTTTGGATAATTCTTGTTTTGCCAAATTATTATCACATTGTTACAGTCACAGAACTAAAGCAACAGGCCACTACAAGGTCCTGCGCCCACGCTGACCACATGTATGGAAAGTGCGCAAGAAGCCCATGGCCAGTTTAAAGTGTCCAGATCCCATATGGTCTAGCGGTTAGGATTCCTGGTTTTCACCCAGGCGGCCCAGGTTCAACTCCCGGTATGGGAATGCATGCTCCTTTTTGCTTCCCTCCTCAAAAATCCAGCAAATCTTCCTGCACCAGAAGTGACTTTTTGGCCAGCAGTAGAGCTACAGAACCCTGATATGTCTAGGTTCTGACTAGCCCTTAGCCCCTTCGATAGCTCAGCTGGTAGAGCGGAGGACTGTAGGTTGGAGTGTTGGCCATCCTTAGGTCGCTGGTTCAACTCCGGCTCGAATGAGGTGTTTTTTTCATGTTCCCACCAATGTTTTGGCTTGGAGCTGGCTTTCTCACAGCTGTCAGCAGAGCTTGAATTCGCAGTCCACAATTGGAAGACAAAAGCGCTTTCCCTGACCGGGAATCGAACCCGGGCCGCGGCGGTGAGAGCGCCGAATCCTAACCACTAGACCACCAGGGAGGGATGGTGGGCTGGAGGGCTCGTGGGCTGCTGGGCTGGTGGGCTGGAGGGCTGGTAGTCTGTTCTCCTGATAACAAGGTGAGAATGAGCAGACATCAATGCTTGCCACCGTCACATCGAAAACCAACAAGTCTGTAACAATCGGGGGTCTTTACTAATGGTGGGCCAGTGGCGCAATGGATAACGCGTCTGACTACGGATCAGAAGATTCTAGGTTCGACTCCTGGCTGGCTCGCTCTGTGCTTGTTTTTCTCCGGCTTATTTTGTTGTTGTGTTTTTTTTCTCCAAAGTCCAAAAGAAAAGGCAACTCTCTAGGCATTCTTCTATTTTTTCCAAAAAAAGGCACATTCTGCACACCCATTCCGATGTCTAGGGGAGACACGGACATGCTTTGGTATTGCCATTCATCTCACAAAATGCTGGCTGGTGGGCCAGTTGATTCTAGAATGAACAATTTCATCGCTACTCTGTAACCGCTTTACTACTTTGAAGGGTGCAATGCCATGTGGTTTTGATGTCACAGGCTTGCCATTTGAAGCCTTATCACTAATTGCCACCTGGACATTGAGAATAATTTGTAATCTGCATTAAACTGAACGAGCGAATAATCAGCATATTAAAAATTGGTCTCACTTTCATTATTAACCTCACAACATGTCAGTTTTGTACCTTGACAGACCGACGATAGGCAGTTTTTCCTCTAGATAACGGTTGCCATGTGTTTTCAGATGCATGACACAAGTATTTTCACCTGGACAAGACCTTAATTACCAGTTCGAGGTATAAATTCAGCAATCACAGGATTCTGGCCAAAAAACTGAACCATGTGTGAGTCAACAAACATGTCCCTTGAATGCATGCAACACTATATATTTCAGTAAACCGTCCCTTCGGATGATTATTGTATTGCCAAATTATTATCACATTGTTACAGTCACACACCAAAAGCAACAGGCCACTTCAAAACCCTGCGCCCACACTGGCCACATTTATGGAAAGTGGCCCACAAGCTTGTGGCCAGTTAAAGCTGGCCAGTTCCCATATGGTCTAGCAGTTAGGATTCCTGGTTTTCTCGTACGCAGCCAGGGGTTGACTCCAGTTTTTCCTCTAGATAAAGGTTGCCGTGTGTGTTTTCAAATGGATGACACGAGTATTTTCACTTGGACAAGAGCTTAATTACCAGTTTGAGGAATCAATTCTGCAATCACAGGAATCTGCCCAAATACACTGAACCCCCGGGTTGAGTGAAAAAACAGATTCCCTGAATGCATACAACACTATATATTTCAGTAAACCGTCCCTTCGGATGATTCTTGTATTGCCAAATTATTATCACATTGTTACAGTCACACACCAAAAGCAACAGGCCACTACAAGGTCCTGCGCCCACGCTGACCACATGTATGGAAAGTGCGCCAGAAGCCCATGGCCAGTTTAAAGTGTCCAGATCCCATATGGTCTAGCGGTTAGGATTCCTGGTTTTCACCCAGGCGGCCCGGGTTCAACTCCCGGTATGGGAATGCATGCTCCTTTTTGCTTCCCTCCTCAAAAATCCAGCAAATCTTCCTGCACCAGAAGTGACTTTTTGGCCAGCAGTAGAGCTACAGAACCCTGATATGTCTAGGTTCTGACTAGCCCTTAGCCCCTTCGATAGCTCAGCTGGTAGAGCGGAGGACTGTAGGTTGGAGTGTTGGCCATCCTTAGGTCGCTGGTTCAACTCCGGCTCGAATGAGGTGTTTTTTTCATGTTCCCAACAATGTTTTGGCTTGGAGCTGGCTTTCTCACAGCTGTCAGCAGAGCTTGAATTCGCAGTCCACAATTGGAAGGCAAAAGAGCTTTCCCTGACCGGGAATCGAACCCGGGCCGCGGCGGTGAGAGCGCCGAATCCTAACCACTAGACCACCAGGGAGGGATGGTGGGCTGGAGGGCTCGTGGGCTGCTGGGCTGGTGGGCTGCTGGGCTGGTGGCTGGAGGGCTGGTAGTCTGTTCTCCTGGCTTATTTTGTTGTTGTGTTTTTTTTCTCCAAAGTCCAAAAGAAAAGGCAACTCTCTAGGCATTCTTCTATTTTTTCCAAAAAAAGGCACATTCTGCACACCCATTCCGATGTCTAGGGGAGACACGGACATGCTTTGGTATTGCCATTCATCTCACAAAATGCTGGCTGGTGGGCCAGTTGATTCTAGAATGAACAATTTCATCGCTACTCTGTAACCGCTTTACTACTTTGAAGGGTGCAATGCCATGTGGTTTTGATGTCACAGGCTTGCCATTTTGAAGCCTTATCACTAATTGCCACCTGGACATTGAGAATAATTTGTAATCTGCATTAAACTGAACGAGCGAATAATCAGCATATTAAAAATTGGTCTCACTTTCATTATTAACCTCACAACATGTCAGTTTTGTACCTTGACAGACCGACGATAGGCAGTTTTTCCTCTAGATAACGGTTGCCATGTGTTTTCAGATGCATGACACAAGTATTTTCACCTGGACAAGACCTTAATTACCAGTTCGAGGTATAAATTCAGCAATCACAGGATTCTGGCCAAAAAACTGAACCATGTGTGAGTCAACAAACATGTCCCTTGAATGCATGCAACACTATATATTTCAGTAAACCGTCCCTTCGGATGATTCTTGTATTGCCAAATTATTATCACATTGTTACAGTCACACACCAAAAGCAACAGGCCACTACAAGGTCCTGCGCCCACGCTGACCACATGTATGGAAAGTGCGCCAGAAGCCCATGGCCAGTTTAAAGTGTCCAGATCCCATATGGTCTAGCGGTTAGGATTCCTGGTTTTCACCCAGGCGGCCCGGGTTCAACTCCCGGTATGGGAATGCATGCTCCTTTTTGCTTCCCTCCTCAAAAATCCAGCAAATCTTCCTGCACCAGAAGTGACTTTTTGGCCAGCAGTAGAGCTACAGAACCCTGATATGTCTAGGTTCTGACTAGCCCTTAGCCCCTTCGATAGCTCAGCTGGTAGAGCGGAGGACTGTAGGTTGGAGTGTTGGCCATCCTTAGGTCGCTGGTTCAACTCCGGCTCGAATGAGGTGTTTTTTTCATGTTCCCAACAATGTTTTGGCTTGGAGCTGGCTTTCTCACAGCTGTCAGCAGAGCTTGAATTCACAGTCCACAATTGGAAGGCAAAAGAGCTTTCCCTGACCGGGAATCGAACCCGGGCCGCGCGGTGAGAGCGCCGAATCCTAACCACTAGACCACCAGGGAGGGATGGTGGGCTGGAGGGCTCGTGGGCTGCTGGGCTGGTGGGCTGGAGGGCTGGAGGGCTGGTAGTCTGTTCTCCTGATAACAAGGTGAGAATGAGCAGACATCAATGCTTGCCACCGTCACATCGAAAACCAACAAGTCTGTAACAATCGGGGGTCTTTACTTTTGGTGGGCCAGTGGCGCAATGGATAACGCGTCTGACTACGGATCAGAAGATTCTAGGTTCGACTCCTGGCTGGCTCGCTCTGTGCTTGTTTTTCTCCGGCTTATTTTGTTGTTGTGTTTTTTATCTCCAAAGTCCAAAACAAAAGGCAACTCTCTAGGCATTCTTCTATTTTTTCCAAAAAAAGGCACATTCTGCACACCCATTCCGATGTCTAGGGGAGACACGGACATGCTTTGGTATTGCCATTCGTCTCACAAAATGCAGGCTGGTGGGCCAGTTGATTCTAGAATGAACAATTTCATTGCTACTCTGTAACCGCTTTACTACTTTGAAGGGTGCAATGCCATGTGGTTTTGATGTCACAGGCTTGCCATTTTGAAGCCTTATCACTAATTGCCACCTGGACATTGAGAATAATTTGTAATCTGCATTAAACTGAACGAGCGAATAATCAGCATATTAAAAATTGGTCTCACTTTCATTATTAACCTCACAACATGTCAGTTTTGTACCTTGACAGACCGACGATAGGCAGTTTTTCCTCTAGATAACGGTTGCCATGTGTGTTTTCAGATGCATGACACAAGTATTTTCACCTGGACAAGACCTTAATTACCAGTTCGAGGTATAAATTCAGCAATCACAGGATTCTGGCCAAAAAACTGAACCTTGTGTGAGTCAACAAACATGTCCCTTGAATGCATGCAACACTATATATTTCAGTAAACCGTCCCTTCGGATGATTATTGTATTGCCAAATTATTATCACATTGTTACAGTCACACACCAAAAGCAACAGGCCACTACAAAACCCTGCGCCCACACTGGCCACATTTATGGAAAGTGGCCCACAAGCTTGTGGCCAGTTAAAGCTGGCCAGTTCCCATATGGTCTAGCAGTTAGGATTCCTGGTTTTCTCGTACGCAGCCAGGGGTTGACTCCAGTTTTTCCTCTAGATAAAGGTTGCCGTGTGTGTTTTCAAATGGATGACACGAGTATTTTCACTTGGACAAGAGCTTAATTACCAGTTTGAGGAATCAATTCTGCAATCACAGGAATCTGCCCAAATACACTGAACCCCCGGGTTGAGTGAAAAAACAGATTCCCTGAATGCATACAACACTATATAATTCAGAAAACCGTCCTTTTGGATAATTCTTGTTTTGCCAAATTATTATCACATTGTTACAGTCACAGAACTAAAGCAACAGGCCACTACAAGGTCCTGCGCCCACGCTGACCACATGTATGGAAAGTGCGCCAGAAGCCCATGGCCAGTTTAAAGTGTCCAGATCCCATATGGTCTAGCGGTTAGGATTCCTGGTTTTCACCCAGGCGGCCCGGGTTCAACTCCCGGTATGGGAATGCATGCTCCTTTTTGCTTCCCTCCTCAAAAATCCAGCAAATCTTCCTGCACCAGAAGTGACTTTTTGGCCAGCAGTAGAGCTACAGAACCCTGATATGTCGAGGTTCTGACTAGCCCTTAGCCCCTTCGATAGCTCAGCTGGTAGAGCGGAGGACTGTAGGTTGGAGTGTTGGCCATCCTTAGGTCGCTGGTTCAACTCCGGCTCGAATGAGGTGTTTTTTTCATGTTCCCACCAATGTTTTGGCTTGGAGCTGGCTTTCTCACAGCTGTCAGCAGAGCTTGAATTCGCAGTCCACAATTGGAAGGCAAAAGAGCTTTCCCTGACCGGGAATCGAACCCGGGCCGCGGCGGTGAGAGCGCCGAATCCTAACCACTAGACCACCAGGGAGGGATGGTGGGCTGGAGGGCTCGTGGGCTGCTGGGCTGGTGGCTGGTGGGCTGGAGGGCTGGTAGTCTGTTCTCCTGATAACAAGGTGAGAATGAGCAGACATCAATGCTTGCCACCGTCACATCGAAACCAAAGTCTGTAACAATCGGGGGTCTTTACTTTTGGTGGGCCAGTGGCGCAATGGATAACGCGTCTGACTACGGATCAGAAGATTCTAGGTTCGACTCCTGGCTGGCTCGCTCTGTGCTTGTTTTTCTCCGGCTTATTTTGTTGTTGTGTTTTTTATCTCCAAAGTCCAAAACAAAAGGCAACTCTCTAGGCATTCTTCTATTTTTTCCAAAAAAAGGCACATTCTGCACACCCATTCCGATGTCTAGGGGAGACACGGACATGCTTTGGTATTGCCATTCGTCTCACAAAATGCAGGCTGGTGGGCCAGTTGATTCTAGAATGAACAATTTCATCGCTACTCTGTAACCGCTTTACTACTTTGAAGGGTGCAATGCCATGTGGTTTTGATGTCACAGGCTTGCCATTTTGAAGCCTTATCACTAATTGCCACCTGGACATTGAGAATAATTTGTAATCTGCATTAAACTGAACGAGCGAATAATCAGCATATTAAAAATTGGTCTCACTTTCATTATTAACCTCACAACATGTCAGTTTTGTACCTTGACAGACCGACGATAGGCAGTTTTTCCTCTAGATAACGGTTGCCATGTGTGTTTTCAGATGCATGACACAAGTATTTTCACCTGGACAAGACCTTAATTACCAGTTCGAGGTATAAATTCAGCAATCACAGGATTCTGGCCAAAAAACTGAACCATGTGTGAGTCAACAAACATGTCCCTTGAATGCATGCAACACTATATATTTCAGTAAACCGTCCCTTCGGATGATTCTTGTATTGCCAAATTATTATCACATTGTTACAGTCACACACCAAAAGCAACAGGCCACTACAAAACCCTGCGCCCACACTGGCCACATTTATGGAAAGTGGCCCACAAGCTTGTGGCCAGTTAAAGCTGGCCAGTTCCCATATGGTCTAGCAGTTAGGATTCCTGGTTTTCTCGTACGCAGCCAGGGGTTGACTCCAGTTTTTCCTCTAGATAAAGGTTGCCGTGTGTGTTTTCAAATGGATGACACGAGTATTTTCACTTGGACAAGAGCTTAATTACCAGTTTGAGGAATCAATTCTGCAATCACAGGAATCTGCCCAAATACACTGAACCCCCGGGTTGAGTGAAAAAACAGATTCCCTGAATGCATACAACACTATATAATTCAGAAAACCGTCCTTTTGGATAATTCTTGTTTTGCCAAATTATTATCACATTGTTACAGTCACAGAACTAAAGCAACAGGCCACTACAAGGTCCTGCGCCCACGCTGACCACATGTATGGAAAGTGCGCCAGAAGCCCATGGCCAGTTTAAAGTGTCCAGATCCCATATGGTCTAGCGGTTAGGATTCCTGGTTTTCACCCAGGCGGCCCGGGTTCAACTCCCGGTATGGGAATGCATGCTCCTTTTTGCTTCCCTCCTCAAAAATCCAGCAAATCTTCCTGCACCAGAAGTGACTTTTTGGCCAGCAGTAGAGCTACAGAACCCTGATATGTCGAGGTTCTGACTAGCCCTTAGCCCCTTCGATAGCTCAGCTGGTAGAGCGGAGGACTGTAGGTTGGAGTGTTGGCCATCCTTAGGTCGCTGGTTCAACTCCGGCTCGAATGAGGTGTTTTTTTCATGTTCCCACCAATGTTTTGGCTTGGAGCTGGCTTTCTCACAGCTGTCAGCAGAGCTTGAATTCGCAGTCCACAATTGGAAGACAAAAGAGCTTTCCCTGACCGGGAATCGAACCCGGGCCGCGGCGGTGAGAGCGCCGAATCCTAACCACTAGACCACCAGGGAGGGATGGTGGGCTGGAGGGCTCGTGGGCTGCTGGGCTGGTGGGCTGGAGGGCTGGTAGTCTGTTCTCCTGATAACAAGGTGAGAATGAGCAGACATCAATGCTTGCCACCGTCACATCGAAAACCAACAAGTCTGTAACAATCGGGGGTCTTTACTAATGGTGGGCCAGTGGCGCAATGGATAACGCGTCTGACTACGGATCAGAAGATTCTAGGTTCGACTCCTGGCTGGCTCGCTCTGTGCTTGTTTTTCTCCGGCTTATTTTGTTGTTGTGTTTTTTTTCTCCAAAGTCCAAAAGAAAAGGCAACTCTCTAGGCATTCTTCTATTTTTTCCAAAAAAAGGCACATTCTGCACACCCATTCCGATGTCTAGGGGAGACACGGACATGCTTTGGTATTGCCATTCATCTCACAAAATGCTGGCTGGTGGGCCAGTTGATTCTAGAATGAACAATTTCATCGCTACTCTGTAACCGCTTTACTACTTTGAAGGGTGCAATGCCATGTGGTTTTGATGTCACAGGCTTGCCATTTTGAAGCCTTATCACTAATTGCCACCTGGACATTGAGAATAATTTGTAATCTGCATTAAACTGAACGAGCGAATAATCAGCATATTAAAAATTGGTCTCACTTTCATTATTAACCTCACAACATGTCAGTTTTGTACCTTGACAGACCGACGATAGGCAGTTTTTCCTCTAGATAACGGTTGCCATGTGTGTTTTCAGATGCATGACACAAGTATTTTCACCTGGACAAGACCTTAATTACCAGTTCGAGGTATAAATTCAGCAATCACAGGATTCTGGCCAAAAAACTGAACCATGTGTGAGTCAACAAACATGTCCCTTGAATGCATGCAACACTATATATTTCAGTAAACCGTCCCTTCGGATGATTATTGTATTGCCAAATTATTATCACATTGTTACAGTCACACACCAAAAGCAACAGGCCACTACAAAACCCTGCGCCCACACTGGCCACATTTATGGAAAGTGGCCCACAAGCTTGTGGCCAGTTAAAGCTGGCCAGTTCCCATATGGTCTAGCAGTTAGGATTCCTGGTTTTCTCGTACGCAGCCAGGGGTTGACTCCAGTTTTTCCTCTAGATAAAGGTTGCCGTGTGTGTTTTCAAATGGATGACACGAGTATTTTCACTTGGACAAGAGCTTAATTACCAGTTTGAGGAATCAATTCTGCAATCACAGGAATCTGCCCAAATACACTGAACCCCCGGGTTGAGTGAAAAAACAGATTCCCTGAATGCATACAACACTATATAATTCAGAAAACCGTCCTTTGGATAATTCTTGTTTTGCCAAATTATTATCACATTGTTACAGTCACAGAACTAAAGCAACAGGCCACTACAAGGTCCTGCGCCCACGCTGACCACATGTATGGAAAGTGCGCCAGAAGCCCATGGCCAGTTTAAAGTGTCCAGATCCCATATGGTCTAGCGGTTAGGATTCCTGGTTTTCACCCAGGCGGCCCGGGTTCAACTCCCGGTATGGGAATGCATGCTCCTTTTTGCTTCCCTCCTCAAAAATCCAGCAAATCTTCCTGCACCAGAAGTGACTTTTTGGCCAGCAGTAGAGCTACAGAACCCTGATATGTCTAGGTTCTGACTAGCCCTTAGCCCCTTCGATAGCTCAGCTGGTAGAGCGGAGGACTGTAGGTTGGAGTGTTGGCCATCCTTAGGTCGCTGGTTCAACTCCGGCTCGAATGAGGTGTTTTTTTCATGTTCCCACCAATGTTTTGGCTTGGAGCTGGCTTTCTCACAGCTGTCAGCAGAGCTTGAATTCGCAGTCCACAATTGGAAGGACAAAAGAGCTTTCCCTGACCGGGAATCGAACCCGG